>NW_007733391.1:174449-176215 GCF_000696425.1 Galeopterus variegatus | reverse complement strand
CGGAGAAAGGTTTCCACAGAATCTGGTCCAGGCTGGAGAGGGCAGGCTGGCTGGGTTAGTCCCTCAACTGATAGCCATTCTGCTGCCCTCGGTGACTGCTATGAGGTGACCCAGTCACACATAGGGGTACCCAGAACCTGGAAGCTTCTCAGCTCCATTTCTTGGCTACACACTCCCAACAATCAGGTTCAAGGCCCTTCTTACTGTGACTATGGAGATGGCTCCAGGTAACCAAACTCAGAATGACCTCCCCTGGGAGGTGTCAAGAGAAAACCCAACACGGAAAATCACTTCTCAGGGTGTATTAGTTTGCAGAGGCTGCCATAACAAAGTGCCCAAAACTGGGTGGCTTAAAACAACAGAAATTTATTGTTTCACGGTTCTGGAGGCTAGAAGTCCAAAATCCGGGTGTGGGCAGCACCGTGCTCTCTCTGACAGCTCTACGGGAGAATCCTCCCTTGCCTGTTTCTAGCTTCTGGTGTCTGCCAGCAATCTTTGGTGTTTCTTGGCTTGTAGATACATCACTCACACCACATGGCTGTTTTCTCCCTGTGGGTCTTCACATCATCTCTCCTCTGAGCATGTCTGTGTCTATGTCCAAATTACCCCTTTTTATAAAGACACAAATCATATTGGATTACAGCCCATCCTAATGACCTCATGTTAACTTGATTAAATCTGTGAAGACACCATTTCTAAATGAGGTCACATTCTGAAGTACCGGGGGTTAGGGCTTACACATCTTTTTTGGTGGATGCAGTCCCATCCATAAGACCAGGGAGGCAGCAAAGTAAATGCATCTCCTTGTTCCAGGCGGGCTGCGCCGGGGGAGGCTGGGTCTTGCCTGCACTCACTGACCATCGCTTAATCCTTCATCTTGCAGGCTGAGGCTCACCTTGAAGTCTTAGGAACTGCCTAGCACCGTGATGAAGACTTACATCCAAAATTCCAGACTTTTAGGTTCTACTGGCTTCTCGTCAGCCTCACCTGGGTATGTAACAGACACATCACATCCAGTGGGCCCAAAGAGAACACCTTACGTATCTCCCCAAACCCGCCCTCTCTCATCTTCCCGTCTCAGTCTATGGTAACCCCATCCTTCCAGGTGTGAAGGCCCCAAATACCAGAGTCATCTTGGACTCCTCTGTACTCATGTGTCCCACCAGATCTGTTAAGCAATATCATCAGCTCTGCCTTCCAGACGGACCCAGAATCCAGCCGCTTTTCACCCTGGCTAGGCCTCCATCACCTCCCACCTCGACTGGCAGCTCCCTGCTCACTGGCCTCCCTGCTTTCATCCCAAGCATAGGGTTGTCAGTTAAAATACAAGATGCCCAGTTGAATTTGAATTTCAGATAAGCAAACATTTTTGTAGTATCAGTATGTCTCAACTATATGGGACATACTTATAACTAAAATACTACTCGTTTATCTGAAATTTAACTGGGCATCCTCTATTTTTATTTGTTGTTCCTGGCAACCGTTTGCCCCTCTATATTCCTCACATTCAGCCAGAGGGCTCCTCTTAGCACCTAATTACGTCCCTCTCTGCTCAGAAACCTGGCTCCCATCTCCCACAGAGGAAAAGTCCAAGTTCTCATCACAGCCCTACTAATTCTGCCTTCTACTTACTTCTTTGACTTTGTCTCTCTCCACCCCTCCCCTTCCTTACTCTGCTTCAGCTACCCTGGCCATTTTCTGTTTCTTTTTTTTTTTTTTTAAAAGATGACCGGTAAGGGGATCTTAACCCTTGGCTTGGTGTGGTC
>NW_007733391.1:171077-173215 GCF_000696425.1 Galeopterus variegatus | reverse complement strand
CTTTCTACCTGTGTGACCATTGTCAGTTTTTTTCTTAACCTCTCTGAACCTCAGTTTTCTCCGCTGTAAAATAGGGATAATAGCACAAACCTCATAGAGTTGTTGTGCAGATTAAACGAGTTAATGCAGGTCAGGTGGCTTGCGTAGAGTAGGCATCATATAACTTTTTATTATTACAATAAGTAGGAGTAGTGGGAATGCCAATAGTTTTATTAATAGAGCATCATTTGGTTGCAAATAATAGAACCATACTCCAAACCGGCTCAAGTATAAAATAAATAAATAAATAAGTATTTTATTGGCTAATGTAAGTCGAGGATGGTTGGCTTCAGGCATGGCTGAATCTAGGTGCCAGGCGATGGCCTCAGAGAATCTGCCTCCTTTTCTCTCTTGACTTTCTTCTATGTTGGCTCCATTCACAGGCAGACTCCCAGCAGCTCAGGGCTCTTGTCCTCCTAGATTCATGTAGTAGAAAGAGGAAAGAGCCCCTCTCTGCCAGTCACTTCAAGAAAAGTTCCAGGTTGAGCTCTACTTGACTGTGAGTGAGTTATGTGGTGACCCTGGAACTGGAGGTGGAGTTAGTGCCATGGCATCATGTGGCGAAGACGGAGAGAGGCATGGTTTCCTGAGGGACATGAAGGAAGAAGGGATGCTGGATAGACCAACACTACATTTCACCACGTCGTCATCGTTATATTATTACTTGTGTTTAATATTATCATTTCAGAGTTATGCAGCATGGCAGTGACTGCTAGCAGTTGTGCAAAAGTTTCCTTGCTTGGCCATGCTCGCCTCTAGATGACATTTCCCAGCCTCCCTTGCATTTAGGTATGGCCATGTGACTGTGTTCTAAGCGATGGGACATGGAAAGAAGGGAAATGCATCACTCCTAGGGCTGGCCCATGAAAACCTCTTACCCATGATTCTCTGCACTTTTCCCTTGCTTATGCCGATTGGAACAGAGATGACCCTGAGGACCACCTTAGAAACCAATTGTTATTCCTGGATCATTACTTTGAGGAAAACCACCTGCTGATCAAGAGCAACCATTCTGACTTTACATGAGTGAGAAATAAACTTCTATTGCTGTTTGAGCCATTACAGATTTTTGGGTTTGTTTGTTACAGCAGCTCATGTTACTCTGACTAATACAAGAAGAAAAATGAGGTCTACAGTTTCCCCAGTCAAAATCTGCTTGATAGAGAGATGCCTTCTCTTTTCCCAGCTCTGGACCAAGTAGCCACAGGCAGGTTTGGTTGTAAAATTCATGGAGTGTCTTTCCAGGGAGAACTGATAGCAACATGTATCGATCACATTAAGTTAAGATGCCGTATTTATTGGGCCATTTTATTTGAAGCTACAGAAACTCGACTTGAACAAGCTCAGGCAAAATACAGAATTGGCTCTTGGAAATATGATGTCGGTAGAGCAAGGTGGTTTTTTTTTTTTTTTTTTTTTTTTTTGCACCTTTAGGACCACTGGGAATACAAATGGTTCACTCTCTGAGCCTGTTCTCCCTGCATGTCTCTGCCCATTGGCTTTAATTTTTTTAACCTGAGACTAACTTTTTCTTCAGGAGAACCTCCTGGTACATTCTAAGCTCACATTTCAAAATTCTCATTTTTCTAAAGAATTGAGGTTGTCTCTCTCGGGTCTTAAGGTCTGAGAGCCCACATTGTCCCCTACTGCAATCCTGTCCCGGCACCTCCACTAACTGGCCATGTGATGCTGAGTGTCACCACACAGCTTTCTGGGCCCAGTTTCTCTTTTGTAAATAAATTGGTAAAGTGTGTGTTTGGCTGCAAGTAACAAGAAATGATGTAAACAAATAGGTACTAGAAGTAGGTTGTCATTAACCACTTTCATCTAATGTCCCAGGTTCCTTCTCTCTCCACCTCACCATCCTTTGCATGTTGGCTTTCATGACTGTGCTTATCGCCTTATGACCACAAAATGGCTGTCACAACTCTGGTCATCACACCCACATTCAAGGCAGGAAGAAGGGAGAAGCCTCTTCTGGCCCTTGTTACCAGGGACACAAAACGTTTACCAGAAGCCTCCCAGCTGACTTCGCTTTTATCTCATTGGCTATCATGCTGTCACATGACTGTCACTCATAGTAAAGGATGCTGGGGAAA
>NW_007733391.1:167005-170147 GCF_000696425.1 Galeopterus variegatus | reverse complement strand
AACCCATCTACTGGTGCGACAAACCCTATCATTATTCCCTGTGAGTATATCCTCACTGGGCTCCCAGCTTCACTCCTGTTCCCCACGGGGTGTTCCCCAATCAGCAGCCAGAGGGAACCTGTTAAAACTGAAGTCAGGTTGTGTCTCTCCTCAGCTCAGAGCCCTCCCATGGCTCCTGCTCACTCAGAATAAAACCGAAGTCTTCACCATGGCCCACGTGGCCCTGGACAACCCGTGCCTCTGACATCCCTCATCCCTCTGACTTCCTTTCTTCCCACTTCTCACCCTCCCAGCCACAATGGCCTTTTTACTTTTTTCCTTGAAAACTCTGGGCATGCTCCTGCCTCAGGACCTTTGTAGCTGCTGAACCTTCTACCTGCAAGGCTCCTCCCCGATATGCGTGACTTGCTCCTTTGCGTCCCTGAGGCCTCTGCTGAAGTGTCCCCTTCTTCACAAGGCTTCCCTGACCTGCCCATCAGCCCTCCGTTCCCCTTTCTTAAAGTGTTTACTCCTCAGCCCTTACCACCATCTTACATCCCATAGAGTTTACCGATTTCTTTTTTTTGTGTGTGTGTGTGTGTTTTTCCGTGTCCGGCAACAGATCGCAACCCTCAGTGTCGCCCCCGTACCGGACCGGGACCGGCAACGGGATCGCAACCCTCGGTGTTGCTCCCGCACCTCGCTCAGCCAGTGAGCGGGAACCGGTCTGTATGTGGGATCTGAACCCTCGGGCGGGAGGGCCGCCACGCTTCCCAAGCGGCGCACTGTAGCAGTGCGCCACCGGGCCGGCCCCAAGTTTACCGATTTCTTTACTGTCTTTATTTCTCGCTAGAATGGAAGCTCCCTGAGGGCTGGGTGTTTGCCTGTCTTGTTCACGCTGCATCTCCAGCACTAAGAACAGTGCCTGGAACATAGTAGATGCTCAGCAAATATTTGTTGGATAAATGAATGGTTTATCTCCATTTTGAAAATAACTACAGCTATTATGTACCAGCCTCCATCCTGAGCTCTTTCAATGTATCCAAGCATCAAATCCTCATTACAATGGTATGAGAATTCACAATTATCCCCAATTTACAGATTGACAAACCAAGGCCCAGGGAGATTTAAAAACAAAAACAAAAACAAATGAAACTTGTATCAAGTTTCCACTGCTATAACAAATTACCACAAACTTAGTGGCTTAAAACATCGCAAATTTATTGTCTGACAACTCTGGAGGTTACAAGTGTCAAACAAGTCAGCAGCGCTGTGTTCCTTCTGGAGGCTCCGGGAGAATCCATTTCCCTGCCTTTTCCAGGTTGAGGAGGTCACCTGCATTCTTTGACTCCTGGCCCTTCCTGGCACGACTCAGAACTCTGCTTCCTTGGCACACTGCTTTCTCTGATCCTGACCCTCCTGCCTTCCTCTTTTCTTTATAAGAACCGTTGTGATGACATTGGGCACACCTGGATCATGCAGGCTAATCTCCCCATCGCAAGGTCCTTAACTTGATCATATCTGCAAAGTCCCTTTAGCCGCATGAGGTCATGTATATAAGTTCTGGGGATTAGGGCGTGGTTGTCTTCGGGGGCCATTATTCAGCCTCCAAATAATGTGGTGGGGAGGGGCCCACAACAGGCCCTTCTTGTTCTGGTGCCTAAAGCCAAACTCCCTGCAGCTTCAGAGGCCCTGCAAGCTCTGGGTGTTGCTTTTCCTCCAGCTCCTCAGCTCCTCACCCCCTCCCTGCCTCTGGGCTCCAGTTCCTGGAATGGAACTCATTTCCTTTGGACCATGGTCTGTGAACACCCTTCCAGGCCCTTCCCTCCCCCTCAGCCTGGCCTGGACTTGCTGGGTTCCACAATCTTAGCCCACATGGCAGGCACCAGGTGGCTGGTTGGAAGGACAGATGGGCCACCCAGCATCAGATTCCAGTGCTCCCAGAGCACCGAGGAACCAGCACACCTTTGGATTTGCAGATGAACTGTGAACTGGAGAAGGGGCCACCCCTCTCTCATGGCTGTGCAAAAGCTTCCCGTGCAAAAGCTGTTCCCTGCCACGATGCAGGAAAAAACTCCAACAGCCAGCCTCTAGGATTTCACTGAAAATCAGACACCACAAACCTCAAGTGCAGGGCCCTCCAGTTTTTCTGTTTTTCTCTCCAAGAAGGCAGCTTCTCACTCTCCTCTCTCTTCAAACCTCTGAGTACCCCCATCCAGCCCAACTGCTCAACTGCTGATCTTGCATCTTCCTTTATTAACAACAGAGTATGGAGAAGTATCACAAAGAAGGGAGAGTTTAAGAGTGTGGAGTTTAAGAGTGTGGATTCTGCAGCCTGACTGCCTGACTTTAAGCGGCCCTGCTTCTTACCAGCTGTGTGACTTTGGGGAAGCTGCTTCCGCTCTCTGTGCCTCAGTTTCCTCATTTGTAAGATGGGGGTGATACTCTCACAGTAGCTACCTCAGAAGATTGTAATGCAAGTAAAATAAGTTAATATTTGCAAAGTGCTTAGGATAGGACCTGGCAGGTAGTAAGCACTATATAAATTTTTGTTAAATAATAAAATTAAACATTTGCTTCTTTAACTTCTTACCATGAAGTCTGTATTTGCCAGCATACATTTGTCACCTCTGCTGCCCCTTGGAGGAAGTTTCTGTGCTCCTGTCCAAAGCCAGTCCTTCTTGGCACGCAGTCCCACCTTCCTCCTGGGGAAGGCCCCATCTCTCTCCTACAGGTCTGTTTTACCATCTCTCTTGCATTGTTTCTTGTTTTTTAAAAACCCTCCCTTGACCCCACCCCAGGTACCACCCTATTTCCCCCTATTGCTCTTTACAGCAAAACACCTTTAAAGAGCTGCCATCCTCCGGCCGGCCCGGTGGCACACTGCTACAGTGCGCCGCTTGGGAAGCGCGGCGGCGCTCCCACCGAGGGTTCAGATCCCACATACAGACCGGCCGCTCACTGGCTGAGCGAGGCGCGGGGGCAACACCGAGGGTTGTGATCCCATTGCCGGTCACGAAAAAAAAGACGAAAAGGAAAAAAAAAAAAGATAATATGAATTCCATAAACTTTTGAAGTACCCTCATATTGTACAAAACATATAAAAAGATGCCTTTCAGCCCTAAAACTTCAGTGAATTCACCAACTTTATTAGTCAATTTAT
>NW_007733391.1:164058-166754 GCF_000696425.1 Galeopterus variegatus | reverse complement strand
TCCCACATACAGACCGGCCGCTCACTGGCTGAGCGAGGCGCGGGGGCAACACCGAGGGTTGTGATCCCATTGCCGGTCATGAAAAAAAAGACAAAAAGGAAAAAAAAAAAAAAAAGAGCTGCCATCCTCTTGGTTTCTATGGACTCGCCTTCAGCTCACTCTTGCAACCCGCTGTGGGCTGATTTCTGCCTCCACCTCTCAAAGGGCATGGCCCTTGTCAAGGCACTGGAGCCTCCTTCTTGTAAACCCAGCGGCCGCCTCTCTGTCCTCATCTGACCGCTTCTCGGCCTTGAAACCCTCTCCTCTCTGTGCTGTTTAGTTTCTTACTTTGAAATCACTTCAAACTTACAGATGAATTGCAAGACTAGGACCAAGAACTCCAGCATCCCTGGGACATTTGGCCACCTTTGCTGTGTCATCCCTCCTCTCTCTCTCCCCCTCTGTTATGGGTTGAATTATGTCCCCCATCCCCACCCCAGAAAAAGAGATGTTAGAGTCCTAACCCCTAGGACCCCAGCATGTGCCCTTACTTGGAAATAGGGTTGATGCAGATGTAGTTAGTTAAGATGAGGTCATCCTGGAGTAGGGTGAGCCCCTAATCCAACACGACCATTGCCCTTATAAGAAGACAGCCATGTGAAGACAAAGACACACAAGGACAAGGCCGTGTGATGAGGACAGAGGCAGAACCCGGAGTGATGCAGCTGCAAGCCAAGGAATGCCAATGGTTGTCAGCAACCACTAGAAGCCAGCAAGAGGCGAGGAAGGGTCCTCCCTGCAGGTTTCAGAGGGAGCACAGCCCTGCTTGATTTTGCACTTCTAGCCTCCAGAACTGTGAGACAATAAATTTGTGTTGTTTTAAGCCATCCGGTTTGTGGTACTTTGTTATGGCAGCCCCAGGCAACTAATACACTGCCTCTCTCTCATCTTCTCTCTCCCACCATATATACAAATATATAGATATATTTTTCTGAACCATTTGAGAGTAAGTTGCATACATCATTCTCTTTAGCCCTAAATACTTCAGTGTTTACTTCCTAAAAACAAAGACATTCTCTTATACCACCACAGCAGCTATCAAAATCAGGAAGTATAACATTGAGAGCACACTGGTACTTAATCCACAGTCCATATTCAGTACGGTCTATTATCCCAATAGTGTCTTAGTTTGTTCCAGCTTTCCTAACAAAATACCATAACCTGGGTGGCTTATAAACAGCAGAAATTTATTTCTCACAGTTCTGGAGGCTGGAAGTCCAAGACGAAAGTGCTGGCAAGTTCAGTGTCTGGCGAGGGCCCATTTCCTCATAGATGAAATTGGTTCCTCATTGGTTCATAGATGGTACCCTCTCACTGTGTGCCCATTTGGAGGAAAGAGCAAGGGAATTCTCTGGTCCTCTTTTATTTACTTAATTTTTTTGGTGGCTGGTTGGTACAGGGCTCGAATCCCAGACCTTGGGGTTATCAGCACTGCACTCTGACCAGCTAACCACCCAGCCCCTGGGACCTCTTTTATAAGGGCACTAATCCCATTCATGAGGGCCTCTTTCTCGTGATTTAATCACCTCCCAAACGCCCCACCTCCTAATACTATCACATTGGGAATTAGATTTCAACATGTGATATTTGGAAGGACATGGAGATTCTGATCATTGCAATGGCTAAGGCAGTTCTATTTTCCAGGCCAGGACTGAATTCAGGATCATGAGTTGCATTTAGCTGCCGTATCCTTCTCATCCTCATTCTAGAGCCATTTCTTGTCTTTCCTTGACTTTTGTGACCCTGACATTTGCAAAAAGCATGGGACAGTTATTTTGTAGAATGACCCTCCATGTGAGTTTGATGTCACCTCATGATTTATCCGAGGGATGCACTTCTGACGGGAATCCCACTGAAGTGATGCTGTGGCCTTTGTGGCGCACACACATCGAGGGCACACAATTTCAATTCAATGTGATGTTCACTTTGATTAAAGTGGCGTTGGCCAGGCTTCTCTGCTATAAAGCTGCTACTTTTCCTTTTGAAACTACTCTCTTTGATTTTGTTTTTGTTTTTACAGTGTTATACACCTTGCTTTATTATTTAAACAGTATGTCTTGAGAATTTCAGCTCCTCATTTCATAGAAAAGAAATATCCCCATATCGGCACATAGAGAAATTTCTCCTTGTTTTCTTTTAAACATATAGTGTTCCGTTACATGGAGGTATCACAATTTGCTAAACACAGTCCTCTATACGTGGATATTTGGTCTATTCCCAACCCATCGCTATTACTCTCTCTGTTTCAAACACACATTCTGGGGTTCTTCTTCCCCGCTGCTCCTCTGTTACCCCTTTCCTTGAAGCTTCCTCCCCTGCCAGCTGCTGACACGCTATGTGGCCTGGGTGCTTGGGACTGGGCCATTCTCTCTCCTGTCTCTGCTCCCTCTCCCTAGGTGATCTCATCCAGTCCCATGGCTTAAAATGCCTCCCATGTGCCCGTGACTTCTAAATTTATATCTCCACCCCATCTCTCCCTGAACAGCAGGTTCACATGTCTGACTGCGTTTGGATATCTGTGAGGCATATCAAATTTAAGACTTCTTCTTTTTTTTTTTTTTAAAGATGACCGGTAAGGGCCGGCCCGTGGCTCACTCAGGAGAGTGCGGTGCTGATAACACCAAGGCCACGGGTTCGGATCCCATATAGGGATGGCC
>NW_007733391.1:157341-163379 GCF_000696425.1 Galeopterus variegatus | reverse complement strand
AGATGACCAGTAAGGGGATCTTAACCCTTGGCTTGGTGGTGTCAGCACCACGCTCACCCAGTGAGCTAACCGGCCATCCCCGTATAAGATCTGAACCCGTGGCCTTGGTGTTGTCAGCACCGCACTCTCTCGAGTGAGCCATGGGCCGGCCCCAAATTTTTTTAAATTAAAGTAAAATTCACATTATATAAAATGATCATTTTAAAGTGTACTTAAGTGGCATTTAGTACATTCACAATATTGCGCAGCCATCACTTCTGTCTAGTTCCAAGGCATTTTCATCACTCCCAATGGAAACTCCAACCCATTAGGACTCACTCTCCATTTCTCTCTTCTTCCACGCCCCTGGCAACCACTAATCTACTTTCTGTTTCTGTGGATCTACCTGTTCTGGACGTTTCATATAAATGGTATCATACAGCACGTGGTCTTTTGTGTCTGGCTTCTTTCACTTAGCATCATGTTTCCAAGGTTCATCCACGTTGTAGCGTGTATCAGTGCTTTACTCCTTTCTATGGCCAGATAACGTTCCATCGTACATATACCACAGTTTGTTTATCCGTTCATCCATCAAAGGACATTTGGGCTGTGTCTACCTTTTGGCTATTGTGAATAGCACTGCTGTGAACATTCGTGTACAAGCATTTGTTTGAACACCCGTTTTCAGTTCTCTTGGGTATGTATCTAGGAGTGGAATTGCTGGGTCATATGTTACAATAGTCTCCCCTTATCCACAGGGGATAGTCTCCAGGACCCCCACTGGATGTCTGAAACTGTGGATAGTTCCAAGTCCTATGCATATTATGAATATGTTGAAAAGGGATGATTCACATCCCAAGCAGGATGGGGCAGGACGGCTTGAATTTTCATCACACTACTCAGAACAGCTCACAATATAAAAGTTATGAATTGTTTATTTCTGGGATTTCCCGTTTTATATTTTCAGACTGTGGTTGACTGTGGGTTACTGAAACCATGGAAAGTGAAACAGTGGATAGAGGAGACTGCTATAATTCTATGTTTGGAAGTCATTTTTAATTCTTATCCTACTTTTGCCCCACTCTCCACCTCCAACCAACTCATTAGCAAGTCTTGTTGGTTTAGTCTGCAAAATGTACCTCAAGTCCACTGCTGCCTTTAGACCCAGGGGTCCAGACCCCTGTCCAGGGCCATGTGCTCTGGTCTACTCCATGTGCAAGGAGTCCATGGGGTCAGGAGCAGGTGCCACCTGAAGTCCAGTCCTCCCCTTTCTAGACTATGCTCTGGAGCCAGGACCCAGAATTCCTTGCCTCGGTGACCTGAGCCAACTTCTGCAGTCTGCACAGGTATCTTCCCCAGGAGGATGGTGACATTGCTGTGGACACCTCCAGGCTCAAGGAGTAGCCAAGGACCAGGCCATCGAGGTGGGTATGAATGGAGCTTGGATGTCCCTGCTGGGATATCTACTTGCAGGTGTGCAAGGACCCTTGCTGTGTGCAACAGAGCCTGGGTGGTGTGTAAGTTTCCCACGGCTGCTGTAAGAAATTACTACAATTTTAGTGGCTTAAGAGAACACAGTTTTTTTTCTCTTACAATTATGAAGGTCAGAAGTCCAAAATAAGTCTTATGGGGCTAAAATCAAGGAGCCAGCAGGGCCAGTTCCTTCTGGAGGTTCCAGGGGAGAATCCTTTCCAGCTTCTAGGGACTGCCAGCATTCCTTGGCTTCTGGCCACATCAATACTTCTGTTGTTGTCTCACCTCCTCCCCTCTTATCTCCTGCCTCCTCTTATAAGACCTCTGTGATTATACCAGGCCCACCCAGGTAACTCAGGGTAACCTCCCCATCTCAAAATCCTTAGCTTAGTCACATCCACCTTTTGCCACACAAGGTAACATTCACGGGTTCTGAGGGTTAGGATGTGGATATTGTTAGGGGGCCATTATTCAGCCAACCACAGGTGGGAAGAGAAGGGCAGTGCGACAAGGGCTTGGGGGCTGGCTCTTCCCATGCATGGAACCCTCAGGTGCATAAAAATTCTAAATTTGAACCGGCTTTCAGGTCTTTATGAAGGTAGGAGGATACAACATACTTTATTTAACAGTTTATCGATTTGATTTATATTTAAAAATTTACCTACATACAACTCAATAACAAAAAAAAAACCCAATTCAAAAATGGGCAAAGGACTCAATTAGTTATTTCTCCAAAGAAGGTGTCCCAGAGGCCAATGAGCACATGAAGCTATGCCCAATACCATTAGTCGTTAAGGAAACGCAAATCGAAGCCACATGGAGACACCACCTCACGCCCGCTAGGATGGCTATTACATTAAAACAAAACCCAAAAACAGAAAGTAATAAGTGTTGTCAAAGATATGGAGAAATTGGGGCCGGCCCGGTGGCGCACTGCTACAGTGCGCCGCTTGGGAGCGCGGTGGCGCTGCCGCTGAGGGTTTGGATCCCACATACAGACCGGTTCCCGCTCACTGGCTGAGCGAGGTGCGGGCGTGACACCAAGGGTTGCGATCCCGTTGCCGGTCCTGGTCCGGTACAGGGGCAACACCGAGGGTTGCGATTCCGTTGCCGGTCCTGGTCCGGTATGGGCGCGACACTGNAAAAAAAAAAAAAAAGATATGGAGAAATTGGAACCCTTGTGCATTGCTGGTGGGAATGTAAAATGGTGCAGCCACTGTGGAAAACAGTATGGAGATTCCTCAAAAAATTAAACATACAATTAGTTTGTGATCCAGCAGTTCCACTCCTCTGTATATCCAAGAGAAACAAAAACGGAGACTCAAACAGATACTTGCACATCAAAGCTCATTGTAGCACTATTCACAACAGCTAAAAGGTGGATACAATTCAAGTGTCCATCAGCTGATGACTGGATAAACACACTGTGGCCTGTCCTTACATTATTCAACCATTAACAGAAATGAAATTCTGATACATGCTACAACACGGATGAACCTTGAAAACATGCTAAGTGAAATAAGCCAGACATAAAAGGACAAACACTGTATGATTTCACATATGAGGAATTCCATATACCTCAGATGATATAAAGTATTTATTTATTTTTTAAATTTATTTTATTTTATTTTATCAATATATATGAGGTATTTCAAACAGGCAAATCTGTAGAGACAGAAAGTAGAATAGAGGTTACCAGGAACGGGGGGTGGGGGAGAATAGAGTGTTTTTGTTTAATAGGTACAGAGTGGCTGCTTGGGATGAGAAAGTTCTGAAAATAGAAAGTGGTGATGGTTACACAGTGTTGTGAATGTACTTAAAGCCACTGAATTTGTGCATTTAAAATGGTTAAAATGGCAAACTGTATGTTATGTGTATTTTACCACAATTTTTAAAAAATAAAAAAGTCAACTTTAAAAAATTAATTTAACTATTTAGTAAATGGACCCACATTTATACTCTGTTCCAGCCCCATAAATGCTCAAAACCAAGCATTTTCATTTATTCTCTCTCTGCTGCGCCCACCCTAGTCCAGCCACCAAGGTCTCTCTCTCCTGGACTGTTGCAACTGCCCCGTCCCTGCCCTCGCTGCTTCCGTTCATTACCCTCACAATCCATTCCCCTCTTGGAGACATCATCCTCTAAATGCAAATTAGAACACGCCAACAACGCTTTGCTGACAAACCACAAATGCTTGCTGTCCCACTTGGCATAAAATACCACCTTCTTACCACTGACCACAAGGCTGCCATCACCTGACCCCTACCTCATCATTCTCCTGCCACGTTGGTGTCCTTGCTTTTCTTCAAAGACCCCAGTCCACTCCCGCTTCAGGGCCTTTGCAATTGCAGATTTCAGCAATACAGCAGTAACCAGAACAGAAGTGCTGTGTGCAGACTAAGCAGTTGCTTACCGACGTTCTGTTGTTCTTCAGGACTCAATTTGCCTAAATGTCTAGTTGCCTAATTGTGACCAGAAATTTAGGGGGCATGGTAGAAAAATGCCATCTTTTTTCATGGCCTTCAGAAAGGCACCAGCCACAAGATGGATAGATTTTACATCTGCTTGAAAAGCAGATTTGGAGTGTCAAGGAAAGTATATAAATGTTAAATTAAATAAGCAGGAGGCCATTAGCCTGAGGCTGTCTCCATACTTTGAGTTCCTACATAACAAACCACAACCTAATTTAGTATGTAAACAAATCAAAAGCTAAGTGTCTTAGTTCATTTTGTGCTGCTATGATGGAATACCTGAGACTGTGTAATTTATAGTAAACAGAAATCTATTTCCTCACAGTTCTGGAGGCTGGAAAGTCCAAGATCAAGGTGCTGGCATCTGGTGAGGGCCTTCTTGTTGCACCATAACCTGGCAAAAGGTATCACATAGGGGAGGGGGGAAGGAGAGAGAAGGGAGCTCAACTTCTTTTATAAGGAACTGACTTGTGCTGAGGACATTCATCCATCCGTGAGGGCAGAGAGGACCTAATCACATCTCATTAGGCCCCACCTCCCAATTCTTGCTTTGGGGATTTCATTTCCAACACATGAACTTTGGGGCACACATTCAAACAATAGTGCTAATTTTGGAGTATATTTTTGTAACAAGTAGCTGAGCTTCAGCCAATCACAGGCAGCCAACCATGCCTAAGTAAGGCAGATGCTTAGCTGTAGCCAGTCAGGTGATTTCTCTACTTTGCTTCTGTGTTCAGCCTGTAGAAGTTGAGTGCTCACACCACTGGGTGGAGCACTCTGAACCTCTTCTGGTTCTGAGTGCTGCCTGATTCATGAATTGGTCTTTGCTCAAACAAACTCTGTTACATTTAATTTTCTGAGGTTTTTCTTTTAATATAACCTTGTTAAGGGAAGCCCTTTTTAAATCTGAGCCAGAGATCTGAGCCCTCTAAAGGTCACATAATACCTTGCTGATGCTCTGATCAGGAAGCTTCAAGTCGTGAGAACAAGTACAGCCCCACTGCCTGGGTTCAAATCCTGGCTTCATCATCTACTAGCTGTATGATTTAAGGCAAGTTACTTTTAATTTTTCTGAGCCTCTGTATCCTTATTGTAAAATCAGCCCCATATTAGCATCTACCCATGTAAGGCTTGGGAATGGCTGGGTATTAAACAGGATATAATCATAAAGCACTTAGCACAGTGCTTGGTATGCAGTAAGGATGCAATATCTGTTAGTAATTTTACTCTATTACACTACAGTGGGAGCTTCCATAGCACAGAGTGGCTTATACACAATTGCTAAATAGGGAGTAGTGGCCACATAGTGAGGGGGTCCCCATGGAGTTTCCCCCCAGCATATTAGTGGCATTAACAGCAGCCGAATGTCAGGCTGAACACAGCAAGTGGCAGAGGAACCCAGCCATGTGTCTCTGCTCTTCCTCCTGGCTCCATGGGGCTGCAGGCTCTGTCTTAGGGTGCTAACTGTGCAATCCTTCCTCACCTTCTGCCCATGGCTCTGGTCTCCATAACTCAGCAGCTTCAGCCTTCCTTACACTGCCTTCCAGCAAGCTTCCTTTACCTTTTAAAAATGACTGCAACATTCTTTAAGTATCATTTATTTAACATGTCCTTAAAAAAAATCTGTGCTAGTATTTTTATTACAATTTGGTCCAGCTTCCTATAGCTTTCTAACAAACCACTGCAAAATTGGTGGCCTAACATGATGACAACATTTCTTTTGCTCACAAATATGCGATTTGAGCAGAACTCAGTGGGGACAGCTCATTCCAGCTCCACTCAACATCACTGGGGTGACTTGATGGCTGAGGGCTGGAATCATCTGCAGGTCTACTCACTTGTCACATATCTGGAGGTCAATGCTCCCTGTTAGCTGGAGCTGGGCCTAGAACATCCACACATGGCCTTTCCATGTGGCTTAGGCTTCCCAACAGCATGGTGGCTAAGTAATAAAGGTGAACATCCCAGCATGACCTGGCTTTGGAAATCACACAGCATTGCTTCTGGCACAGTCTACATATCACAAAGGAGTCACTAAGGTTAGCCCATTTTGAAGATGAGGGAAGTTAGACTCCACTTCTTTTTTTTTTTTTTTCCTTTTTGTCTTTTTTCGTG
>NW_007733391.1:155380-156401 GCF_000696425.1 Galeopterus variegatus | reverse complement strand
GCCGCACTCTACCGAGTGCGCCACTGGGCCAGCCCAGACTCCACTTCTTGATGGGAGTGGTGTCAAAAAATTTTTCAGACATTTTAAAAACCACCAAAGATTTGAACGTGGTTGCATAGTCTTTGAGTGACCTACCCTAACCTGAATTTTCCCAGAAGCCCTATCTAATTTTTGTATGCTGCTGAGCAGAATATAAGGCTTTTCAGAATGTATGTCAACCCCCATAATATGATTGTTCTCTTTCTGTTCACTTTAATGGGGATATATGGGAAGACTAGGAGAGTCAGGGAGGCCATCCCAAAGCGGCTCCCAATGAAATGACCACTCCCCCAAGCCTGAGAGAAAGGGGTGATGCCCCTTGTGGTAAAGCCCCTTTGGCTGTATCACTGTGGACTGGAGTATACCAGGCTGAGAATTTCAAGGGTGGGCAGAGGCCCCAGGCCCAGCACCAAGAGGCAGAAGCCTTGAGTGCTGGGCCCAGATTCAAACTGCATGACTCATGTCATTAGACTGAAGAAAGAAATAAAGTCATAAACATTAGAAAGAAGGAAGTGTCAGTATTATTTACAGATGATCTGACTGTATACCTGGAAAGAGACTCAACCCATAGACTGTTAGAAGGAATGAGGATCAAGCAAGTTAGCTCTGGGTTGCAAAAGCAACATCCTCAGAGTAGGAAGATGATGATACAGCAAGGACTTGCTCAGAAAACAAACAGAAGAAAAGACCGTCACATTTACTCTAGCACTAATAAGAATATCTTGGAATACGCTCATCAAAAATGGCACAGGATATAGTCCAAGAAAATTTTAAAATGCTACTGGCTTTAGGTATGAAAGATTTGAATAAATGCTCTTGGTTAGGAAGATTCAATATTAAAACATTGAATTAAGTTTTCCCCCAAATCTATTAATTTAATCCAGCTCTAATTAAACACTAAAAGGCTTTTTAAAATTAGACAAGTTGACTCTGAGTTTCAAAAGAAAACAATGTGAAAAAATCCAGAAAAGTTCTGAAAAAG
>NW_007733391.1:153725-154314 GCF_000696425.1 Galeopterus variegatus | reverse complement strand
CAAAAGGAAATGGTGCTCGATCTTGTGATAAGAGAAATATAAATTACAAGATAAGATTGTACACTGTCAGATTGCCAAAAAGAAAAAATCAAGAACACAAAGTTGTCCAGAGTGGGGGAAAAGGGCATCTCTTCCTACTTCCAGTAAAGGCAGGTACTGATGCGACCCCCCAGGAGAACAATTTAGCGAGAGTGGTTCCGTGGGAATACTCTGGAGCCCCGCTGCCTGGGTTTGCCACTTATTAGCTTTGTGACCTTGAGCAAATCGATTATTCCTCATGTGCCTCAGTTTCCTTATTTGTAAAATGAGAATAATAGGACCTTCCTCCAAGACTTGTTGCAAGGATTAAATGAGCTAATAGTGTAAGGAGCAGGGATGTGCCCCCAACATTAACACAAGGCTTGGAACAGAGCTGGAGCGAATATAGATGATATAATATATATAATATCTCATATATAATTATATGTTAGCTAATATATCTGCTTATATATGTATATATTTGCTGCTTGAGGAAATTAATTGCTCCTTTTCTTTTTATTCTTTTTTTTTTTTTTTTTTTTTTTTTTTTTTTTTTTTTTTTTTTTTCCTT
>NW_007733391.1:151476-153073 GCF_000696425.1 Galeopterus variegatus | reverse complement strand
CGAACCCTCGGACGGGAGCGCCGCCGCGCTTCCCAAGTGGCGCACTATCCAGTGCACCACCAGGCCGGCCCAATTGCTCCTTTTCAACCCTCAGAAATCCATGTCCTGATTGGCGAACTCCTATAATGCGATGGCCCTCAGTTACCTCATCAAACCCTGTCCCATCTCAACTAGAAAAGAGTCCCAAGTCCCCACCAGGGGCTATAAGGTACTGCAAGACCTGGCTGTCACCTCCCCTCTCTTGCCACTTGCTTTTTCTCTAACTTTCTCAACTCTCCCTTGTTCCTTCTGCCCCAGTTACACTGGTCTCTGGTCTTCCTCAAACACACTGGGCAGGCTCCAGCCTCAGAGCCTTTGCACTGACTGTTCCTTCTGCATGGAACACTGTTCCCTCAAATAGTCATATGGTTGCTCTCTCACCTCCTTCAAGATTTTGCTCAAAGGTCACCTCTTATGAAGCTATTACTTGGCAAACTGTAAAAAATTATAACAACTGCCCCCACCCCCATATACACGCTCTGTCTCTGTCTCTCTCTCTTTTTCCCCTTTTCCAGCTTTATTTTTCCCCATAATCACTCATTATCACTACATAACATACTATATATCTTATTTATTTGTCCAGTCTGTCTGCCCAATAGAGTATCAGCTCTTGGAGATCAGGGAATCTTGTCTGTCTCATTTATTGCTGTATCCCTACGGCTTAGAATCCAACTAACAAGTAACTTAGTCATAACACATGATGCAGATAATATGCTAATTTCTCCTGTATTTGTAAAACTTTTTTACTCTTCAGCAAAAAGGAAACTCCAATTTTGAAAAAATGGGCAAGAGAAATGAAAAGAAAATTCACAGAAATAAATCTCACTAACTATGTTGCCTTAGGTAAGTGATGATACCTCTCTGTCCTCAGCTTTCCTGACTATAAAATACAGGAGCTGCTCAATCCATATTCATTGAATGAATGAACGATTGAATCAATAAAACAATATCTAACTCATGGGCTACTGTAAATATTAAATGACTTAGTACACATAGAAGGCTTAGAATAGTCTGGCACATAGTTTGCCCAATGTAAGTGTTAGTAAATATTACTTTTTAAAATAACTATTGTTGTGGTTATTATATGCATCCATCAAGATTTATCCCAATTAGCCTGTCACGAAAATTTGAATTAAAAAAAATGAAAATAAAGAAAGATTTCTCCCAAATGTCACCTCCTCTAGGAAGCTTTCTCAGATGAGGCCAGACAGGATTAGTTGCTCAGGGCTCCCAAAGAATTTATGCAGATCTCTCTTTAAACTCTAGCAACACTAAGCCCAATTAGTATATTCTGTACTCCTCGCCCCACACCAAGGATCAGAACACATGGTCATGATAATTATAGGCTTCTCTCCCTGACTGTAAATAGGCTGAGGTAGCCCATGGTAACCACTGTACTGAGCTCCTAAAAGCAGAGCCTGTCTCCCTTTCTAAAGTACGCCCAGCACGTTGCCCCAAGCTTTGGACAAGGAAACTTCTCAGTAAATATTGGCAGATCAAATAAATGAACCATTCTGTTGCCTGCTTCTCCATGTGGAATGTGCATAAACTCAGGGAT
>NW_007733391.1:149281-150377 GCF_000696425.1 Galeopterus variegatus | reverse complement strand
GAAAACTTGAAAAGTAATGCATCAGCCCAACCCTGTCATTTTATAAAGGAAAAGCCAGGCTCGCTCATGGTCACCCAGTGCTCAATAGTGAGTCACGTGGGTTGAGGAGCTTATTATGGGGATTGGTCCCTTTGGCAACTGTGGGAGAGGCTGGAGAAGTAAGGACCCAGAGAGGGGTGTTGGGAACACCAGGAAAAGTTTCTAACCAGGGAGCAGGAGGGTTGCTGGAGAAGAATATGTGGCCACTGATTCCGTGACTGGGACTGGGTTTTAAGTCTCTGTAGGTCAGTTGGCTGAGTAGGAGGGAAACTGGGCTGGGACAGTGAGGACAAACTGGAACCTACAAGCACAACCTGGAACCCGTGAGGACACTACTTCCCATCTCAATTCCACGCCTGACCTGCAGGAGAAGCTGGCGCCCTTTCCCTCCGGAACTGCCCGAGCGCCTGGACCCACGTGCACAGAAGCTGAGAGGAGATCGGGCAGGAGCAAGGACAGCCGAGGCCCAGATGCTGTCCCAAGCTGTCAAGGCGAGCCCCCAGATCAGTGACAGCGTGCACGAGCCATCCCGGCACCTCGAGCCTGGTGTAGACCTTCCCACTATCAGGCCCACTGCTTCGCTTAGGCTGTTCAAATCCCCTGCCATTTCTATTTTAGACAACTCTAACCGGGAGCCCTCTGAGGCAGGTTATTTTAGGATACAGCAGCACAGCTTAGCCAAGTTGGCACAGAACAAAATCACCACACAGCCCAAAGAGGGAAAGTGACCTGCCCAAGGTCACACAGCAATTTCATGATAGAATCGGAACTAATCTTCTTCTCAGGGAACAGCATGGTGTTGTTTGAGGTTGAGTGCTTGGGCCCACGAATCAGCGTGCTGAGGCAGGAAGTCTGGCTTTGCTATTCACTGGCTGTGTGGCCCTATGTAGGTAAACTAACCTCTCTGGTCTTAAGTTTTCCTGACTATATAATTGGAGACATTAATGGTATTCCTGTCATGGGGTTGTTGTGAAATGAAATAATGCGTGTACAGAACTCAGCATGGCGTTGGGCACATTGTGAGGGCTTGTGGTGAACATTATTGTGTTCACTATTA
>NW_007733391.1:147041-148719 GCF_000696425.1 Galeopterus variegatus | reverse complement strand
CCCACACCTGAGAGTACTTTAACTTTGCTAATTGAGGAATCATTGGACACACAGGCTGAAGAAAGGAAGAAGTTACATTAGGGAGCCAAAAGGGACCTCGGCAACAGGGCCTAGAATATGGTACCTGGTGGAGAAAGGAGATAAGAAACAGAGGGAGTCTGAGGGGAGTTCCCACTAAATTGGGACATCAATTAGCTACGAGGGAAGCGTGACACAGAAGTGAAGCCTCTGTGTGCCTTGTGACACTGGAATCTCCACTGTTAATCACTGTTTAAATTCCTTTGTGGAGAATTACTCAAATATGTTGAGTGCTAAGAAAAAGGTTACTGACACAGTTAATGGTGTCGATCAGGCATCTTAAACTCTAATACCTAAAGAGACACGGTGGGTAAGGTAGATGCATAAGTTGAGCAAACTGTAGTGCAGTAGGGACTGGTGGCATCTGTGGACAACTAGGGAACAGGTGCCTTATCTAAAAGGGAAGCAGAAACGTCTCAGTCCCAACAGATTTTAACGAGGTAACAATAAGGGTCCATTTTGACAGGTTGCTTCATTTTAAGAGAAGCCAGAAATCTGTATTTGCTTTTAAATTTAAATTTTAAAAGTTGGCTATTGATTAAAATCTTTGGAAAGTTGAGTTGAACAAATAAAGTATATTTAAAGACCAGGGCTTCCAGTTTGTGGTCTCTGATTTAAACACTTCCCTCCAACTGACAGTGGACGTTTCCCTGAGACATTATCCAAGGCCATTGCAATACTACCCACTCCTCCTCAGACACCACAACGTGCTCTCTGACATACTCACGCTTGTCACTCGGTGATGGCACTCATGGGTAGATGGGGTGCCATGGTGGGGTGGGTGTAAGCTCTCACAGAGAGGTCAGATTTGGAGTTCAGGTTAATTCCCACTTAGAAGGACTTCTCCATTCTGGGTCTTTCCCAGATCCCTGTCAATCTTGCCCTGAAGGTTGAGCATCCTACCTGTCCAGTCTGTGCCCAGAATGACCCAAGGAAGAAATACTTTGAGGGTAAGATAAGCATCTTTGAAATTTGAAGAGAGTTTGTCATTAAATGCTAAACCAATACCATGCTGCTTCTGTTGTAAAAATAATCTATTTATGGTCATGACGATGATTAGATGTGGAAAACAAAATGTACACAGTAAATATTATGAGTCTTTCCTTGTTAGCTAAGCTGTATCTTGGGATGCAAGTTACAGAAAATCTAACTCAGATCAGCTTGAAACAATCAAGTCAATATCCAGGACATTTAAAGGGGGGCTGTCTGATTAGCTCAGTTGGTTAAAGTACAGTGTTGTAACACCAAGGTCAAGGGTTCAGATTCCCAAATCAGCCAGCTGCCAAAAAGAAAGAAACAAACAGAATATACAAAGAACTATAAATCAATAAGAAAAAAATGACAACCCAATAGAAAAACAAGTTAAAGACTCTTCACAAAATAGGATATCCAAATGGCCAATAAACATATGAAAAAAAAATCTCAATTTTATTGGTTGTCTGGAATATTCTAATTAAAAACATGATGAGATTCCACTCGGGAAACACCACAATGAGAGACACCAGAATCGCCATAGTGAAAAAGTCTGACAATACCTAGTGATGAGGATGTGGAGAAACTGGGACTTTCATATACTGCTTGGTGGGGGTGTAAAATGGTA
>NW_007733391.1:140645-146525 GCF_000696425.1 Galeopterus variegatus | reverse complement strand
TGATGAGGATGTGGAGAAACTGGGACTTTCATATACTGCTTGGTGGGGGTGTAAAATGGTACAACCACTTTTGGAAACTTGCAGTATCTATTAAAGCTGAGCATTTGCCTAGGCTTATAACCAGCAGAATATGTATATATGAGCATATGTCCACCAAGAAACATAGAGCACATTAATATGTAATTCCATTTATATAAAATACAAAACCAGACAAAACTAATCAATGTAACCGAACTTCAGGATAGTGGCTACCCGTGAGAGGATACAGTGGCTTGGAGAAAGCACGGGGCACCATCTGGGGATGCTGAGGATGTTCATTTACTGATTTGGGTGATGGTTACAAAGTGTGTTCCGTTTATGGATTTTCATTTATAACTTGTGTACTTCTCACATGTTGTATTTCAATAAAAACGCTTAAAAAATAAGGTTTCAGAGCTTGTAGGTTTCAGGTATGGTTTGATCCAGAGGCACATGATGTCATCAGGACGATGGCTTGGTTTCTCTGTGATTCTCTCAGCTTTGCCTTCCTCTGGGTGCAGAATTTACCCTCAGAATGGCTTCTCTCATGGTTCCAAGACGGCCTCCTGCAGAGTCGATACACTCCTTATTCCTTCATGTTTAGAAAGAAAGAGTATCCCCACCCCACCCCCCGTACTAGTCACAGAAGCCCTTAGCTTCATTCTAAAGGGGACTTACTGAGTTCACGCGTTCAGCCCTTAACCAATCTTCATGATCACAGAGATAGGATGCGCTGATTGGCTTTGGCTCGGGTTACCGGGGTGACCACTTCTGAACCAATCACTGTGGCAAGGGGGTGGGATTATGCTGATTAGTTCAAGCCAATCAGGGCCCACCCCAGGAGCTGGGGGTGCGGAGGGTGTCGATCCAACCCAAACGTCGTGGCTTTTATTAATGGGGAAGGGAGCGGAGGAAGGAACATTGTGGAGGCAAATGACATTACGGGACCTTCTTTTTTAAAAAATATTTATTTTTAAAATTTATTCGAAACAACCACAAACTAACGGAAAAGTTGCAAACATGATAAACAGATTACCGCAGCAGTACCATCTTTACAGTAAATGGCCAGTGTGGTGCCCGGTCATCCCTTAACGTTATATCGTGTGTGTCCTACAAACAGGGACGTTGCACCGTAAATATACATTTGCTTCCTTTGATGGGTAAGTGTTATATGAACAGGTATTTTGAGACAACGTAATAGCCACACTTTCCATTCGTTTACTTATATGTACATGGATTTATGGATTCTTATCTTACTCAAGGGCTTGTAATCTGTTCTCTCTTTTTTAATGCTGATGCTCAGATTGCCCCAGAGCTGGCCAGTGGGGGCCCTTCAGACTGGCTCGTGTCCTTCCCGGTGTTCTCATTTTTTCAGTGCTTCTTTACTTTCTGACCTCAAAAGATGTTCCAGGTTCATCTCGTATCATGCCTGTCCCCCGACCCCCTGAAATCAGCCATTTGCTCAAAGGAGAACGGCGGGTACTTCTGATGAGGGTTGGCTGACCCTTCAGCCCTGTCACCGAACGACACCCTCGGACTCCGATTTCAATGCAGCGGGGGGGGGAGGCGAAGCTCTAGCGGTTGCCATGGAGCCCGCAGGCCGCAGAGCGGAAGGAGGCAGCGGCGTCACTGCGGGAGCAAGTGCACATCCTCGTCTTAGCCCGGCCACGGGGCACTGAGAGCAACCTCCGGGCCAGCGGTGAGGGACAAGCCTCCTTGCCCGCCGGGCTCCCACCCACGACACTCGGTAACAACAGCCTAGGAAGGTCAGCAGCCCCAGCTCTGCTGAGACCGTTAGGGCCTGCAAGACCTTTGGAGGCCACCGCCAAGAAAGAGGAAGCAGCATCTTCAGACCCTCCCTCGTGCAGCCTTGCCCAGGACACGGGAGCCACAGTTGGCTGGCAGACACCCGCCTCTGCTTCTCTGGCACGCACGAGCCCCTGGGAATTCCCCCGCGCCCTCTGAGCGGGAGGCTATAGCAGCCTGCACATTGTGCAGCCCTGTGGGCAGGGACCGGGGGCATCCTTGACTGAGCTGGACAAATTGGGCTTGTGTGTAGACTCTGGCCCCTGAGGCCTCACTTTCACATTTCTTTGGAAAGGGATCGTGGCATCCTGGATGATTTTTTCGACTCCCGAGGCACTTTGGGTGTGCACCAGCGGGCATACGGCTGCCTCAAAGGGCTGGGCAAGGTGCTATTTGGTGTAAAGGACATCGCACTGTTGGAGCACGGGTGCAAGGCCCTGGAGGTGGACAGTTACAAGTCCCTGATGATCCTGGGGATCCCAGAGGACTGCAAACACGAGGAATTTGAAGAGATCATACGGGACCCCCTAAAACTTTTGGGCAGATTCGAAGTGGCTGGGAAGGCCTTTCTGGAAGAAGAGAGATCCAAAGCAGCCATCATTAGGCTGGCGGAGGACGTCGATTATGCCGTGGTCCCCAGGGAGATAAAGGGCAAGGGCGGCATGTGGAGAGTTGTCTACATGCCCCGGAAGCAGGACGTTGAATTCCTGACCAAGCTGAACCTCTTCCTACAGAGCGAGGGCAGGACGGTGGAGGATGTGGCCCGGGTCCTGAGGCAGGGACTGTGCGCGACAGCTACGGGCCCCAGAGAGCTTCCTGCCAGGAAGTGCTGTGTGCCGGGGCTGGGGGAGAATCCAGAGGCTGGGGCCACCGCTGGGGTGGATATGCTGCCACCTCTGAACTCCCCAGAGATGGAGGGCAAGGCTGGAGATGGCAGGAGGGGCAAGAGGAAGCCCAAGAAAAACCGTCGGCGGCACCGTGCATCTGACAAGAAGCTGTGAGGTGACATCGGGTGGGCATGAGGGGGAGACATCTGAGCGAGGGTGGGAGTCATCTGACTCTGGGTGTGGGTCATATGAGTGAGGATGGTTATGACTCCAGTGAGTGGTAACTTTTGAGTAAAAATGGTATCATCTGAATAGCTTCGGTAACATCTGACTGATGTGAATACGGTGGGTATTTTTATCTGAGTTAACTAACTTGTGGGTTACATCTGAATGGGTGTGATCACATCTGGTTGAGATCCCACAGATACTTATTGCACCCCTACTNCCCTGAGGCCTCACTTTCACATTTCTTTGGAAAGGGATCGTGGCATCCTGGATGATTTTTTGGACTCCCGAGGCGCTTTGGGTGTGCACCAGCGGGCATATGGCTGCCTCAAAGGGCTGGGCAAGGTGCTATTTGGTGTAAAGGACATCGCACTGTTGGAGCACGGGTGCAAGGCCCTGGAGGTGGGCAGTTACAAGTCCCTGATGATCCTGGGGATCCCAGAGGACTGCAACCACGAGGAATTTGAAGAGATCATACGGGACCCCCTAAAACCTTTGGGCAGAGTCGAAGTGGCTGGGAAGGCCTTTCTGGAAGAAGAGAGATCCAAAGCAGCCATCATTAGGCTGGCGGAGGACGTCGAGTCCCCAGGGAGATAAAGGGCAAGGGCGGCATGTGGAGAGTTGTCTACATGCCCCGGAAGCAGGACGTTGAGTTGCTGACCAAGCTGAACCTCTTCCTACAGAGCGAGGGCAGGACGGTGGAGGATGTGGCCCGGGTCCTGAGGCAGGAACTGTGCGCGACAGCGACGGGCCCCAGAGAGCTTCCTGCCAGGAAGTGCTGTGTGCCGGGGCTGGGGGAGAATCCAGAGGCTGGGGCCACCTCTGGGGTGGATATGCTGCCACCTCTGAACTCCCCAGAGATGGAGGGCAAGGCTGGAGATGGCAGGAGGGGCAAGAGGAAGCACAAGAAAAACCGTCGGCGGCACCGTGCATCTGACAAGAAGCTGTGAGGTGACATCGGGTGGGCATGAGGGGGAGACATCTGAGCGAGGGTGGGAGTCATCTGACTCTGGGTGTGGGTCATATGAGTGAGGATGGTTATGACTCCAGTGAGTGGTAACTTTTGAGTGAAAATGGTATCATCTGAATAGCTTCGGTAACATCTGACTGATGTGAATACGGTGGGTATTTTTATCTGAGTTAACTAACTTGTGGGTTACATCTGAATGGGTGTGATCACATCTGGTTGAGATCCCACAGATACTTATTGCACCCCTACTGTGTCCCAGGCACTGTTCTTAGGAGCTGAGGATACAGAAGAGAGCAAACCCTTTCATGGCACTCCTCAGCAAGTGGGTAATATTTGAGTCACTTGAATACATCTGAGTGAGTGTAAGCACCAGTTGAGTAGGTGTGGGTAGGAGCTGAGTGATATAATATTTGGTTGAGTGGGGAATTCATTCATTTGTTCATTCATTCATGCAACCAACAAATATTTCCTGAGTCCTACAGTATGCCAGGCACTGGGGATAAAGCAGGGAACAAAACAGAACGAAACCTTGCCATTGTAGCTCTCATATGACATATCTCAGTAGGTGCGGGTACCTCGTGAGTTGCTTGAATACATATGAGTGAGCGGAGTTATACACTGAAGCGTGTGGGTAGCATCTGCGAATGACTGCAGCACATGAGTTCCAGTGGGTAACATTTGAGTACTTGCGGGTAACATTCGAGAATGGGCGGGTAACACCTGAGTATGTGTGTGGGTGTTATTTGAGTGAGTGAGAGTAGCTTCTGAGTGAGGAAGGGTCTCAAAGACCCTCAAGCCACTTGTAACAGCAGGGAGACCCCGCGGGGCACGTCGCGCAGTCGCAGGCGGAGCCAGAGCCCAGCAGTGCGTCTGGCCGTTGCTACGGAGACCGCGGGGCTGCCCCAGGCGCCTGCGCCCGCGCGTGGTTGCAGGAAATGGAGGAGAAACAGGTCCAGTGCTCCAAGGTGCTGCAGAAGGTCGCTTACCAGAGCTGAAGAAGCCCAACGCAGATACAAGAACGTGTCGCGGAAATCCCTGCCCTGGAGAAGGGCCACAATTGCCCTGCTGCCGTCACCTGCAGCGTGATGTTGAGGAGAGTCCTTCTGGCTGGGACTGGGGGGCGGACACAGACCTCTCTAGCTTTGGGCCCTCCTGGAAATCCTGTCATTGCAAAGAGCCGTTTTCTGTCTTTCAAAAGGATGTACCTTGAATGTACCTATGGCACACACTTGTCCAGAGTGAGCCACCCTGTTTTGCACGTGTCAAGCAGAAACCATGGCTGGCAAAGTGAGCCGTTTGCTCGCCATATGTAAGGAATTCACTGCTCTGTGTGTGACTGTAAAAACCTTGCTGTTCTCTATAGGCTGAGTCTCCCTTACACAAGTGGTCACACATGTGACCCTTCTGCCCTGATTGGCACCTGGGGTGAGGGTGGGTGTCCCCAAATTGAACCCTAGAAGTTCTGACTTGGGGGGAGGGTTGCACTCCATTCTCTAAAGAACAAAAGGCAAGACATCCAGGGAATGGTCCAAGAGGAGGTAAATAATTCAGAGGCCGTTTTCAAGAGTTATCAATGAACAACATTGAGTCTCCACATCTATAGGTTGCGTCACCTGTTAAGATGAAGAAGAAGGAAAAAAAAAGATAAAATCCAAATGTGCGTGGGTAGACAGATCTTTTGTTCAGAGGCATCTGAACTGTAAATTTGCAAACTTCCATTAGTTCAGGGATCTGCAAAGGTTTGAGCTGAATTTCTTTTCAAAAATGTAATTTACACACGCTCACACACATACATACACACTCTCAGATCCTTACGTACCAAATTGCAACACTGCGGACTCCCAGTGTCTTACTAGGGTGGGCATCAGTCACGTCTGTGACTTCCAGCATCCAATCCCCTTTCTTTTTTCTTTTCTTTTTTTAACCACTATCCCCTTTCTTATGTATGGAAAGTTACCCCATTTTGCCCCCATGAGAGCCAAAAGATGTAGATTCTCTCTCTACGCCCCCACTCTGGCCACCAGGGTGCAGGCA
>NW_007733391.1:138571-139840 GCF_000696425.1 Galeopterus variegatus | reverse complement strand
GAGAGCCAAAAGATGTAGATTCTCTCTCTACGCCCCCACTCTGGCCACCAGGGTGCAGGCAAAGGATCCACCCTCAAGCAGTCAGAATCTCCTGTTAGGTTCCTACATTCCCCACAAGTGTCAGGAAACAAAAGGAATTTTTAGAATGCACTTGGTTGACATAACCTAAAACCTTGAAGACACTAATTTCTGTCGATTTTCCAAGCTGCCTCTCCAGCATCAGCCTCACGTCCTTTTCTTTTGTGTAGTGGTTGGGGTAAAGCTTTTTCTACCATCCCTACACTACTACTTGAACTTCTTGCAAATCCATGGTCACGAAGTTTGTAGCTCTATACGGATCTTTTTATTCCTTGTAAATTCCCAACCTGGGCCTATCCACACACAGAATATTGTACTGCTGTGTTCGTTGTTCCGTCACAGATTCTGCACCTGAATAAATGCCATATGAGCCTCAAGCACGTTTGTTTGTTGCATGCTCTTCTCCCACAAAGGCATAATCATATAATGAGGGACAGTGTGACATTCCTTATCGTTATATTGCAGCATTAAGACTGTCTTTGTGCTTACTGTGGGTTTCAGGCATTTCCCATACAACGTGTATATGGATAATGCACAGTGTGAGTGGTTGTTCATTGTAGCCCATGAAACCCAAATCTCCTACCACTTCTTTCAAGATTTTCTGGACAAGTTGAAGAGTTCCCTGGGATTGCAATGCAGGCTGTCACATAAAACCGTTACCATTTGGAGCTACTTATCTCAGTCAAGACATCACTGGCACTACAAATCCCAAGTGAAAATTCGCAAGTCAATTGGATGTGTTGGCTGATGGAAGGCTGCCACTGGCCTCTGTAAACCCCTGGTTTCGAAGGTGGGTTCAGCTAAAACTATTCACTGGTCTTTGTGGTTGGTGCTATGTTGTACAAATATGAACTGATAAAAACAAATAAATGTAAGCTGATGAAACCATAGTCTGCTCTTTGATATGTTGGGGAGGGATCCATGTAAGATTTAATTTGGAAAAATGGTCTGGCTGCTAAAAAAAAAACTTTGAAAACCATTTCCATGGGTTTCCTGAAGTTTTCAGGGGCTGCATTATTTTTAAAAGGGGTGTGGACACAGAACACACAGCTTTCTTCTATCTGCGGGCCTCTCGGGATCTCAGGCAATTTTCCAGTGGCTGATGTGAAAGGTGAAACAATTGATCTGGAATAAAAACAGTAACAGCCGTCCTGTGTTCCAGGCAGTATGCAAAGCCCTTCACATCATTAG
>NW_007733391.1:136247-137154 GCF_000696425.1 Galeopterus variegatus | reverse complement strand
TCCCAGCCTCAGAAACTGTAAGCAATAAATGTTGTTTTTCTTTATAAATCACCCAGTTCCAGGCATTTTGTTATAAGCAACAAAAACAGACTAATATACCCCATAATCATATTAATATTTCTGTAGTGAAATGTAGGCTATCAACACTAAGTGAAATAAATTTATATTAGAAATGTTCTCATATTCACCTAAGTCTTGCCTCCAAATGTTTTTTATTGGTTAAGCTTTCAGTTTTCAGAGCGTTTTGGATTTCAGAAGAGCAGATAAGGGATTGGATTATAAACCTGTACCATCATCAAGATCATCATCTCAGAGAGGTTAAGTGACTTGTCTACACCTACACAGCAAAGCTCCGGAGAGATTGAAACCAGTTCTTTCTGACCATATTCTGTGCTCTTGACACAGATTTGGGTCTCTCTGGGGCTGGGGAAGCCCCAGCTGACACCAGAGTCACAGAGCATGGTTTTCTGGTAAGTGGCTGGCAGAAATTCTTCAGGATTCCCTGAGAAACAAGCCAGAGGTGGGAACACTCTGAGGGTCTGTTTGAGACTGCGATGCCTGCTCTGGTTCTGAGCGGAGGCTTAGAGCAGAGGATAATAAGATATAATCCTCACGCTTATTGAATACTTCATATGTTCTGGGAGCTATTCTAAATATTTTACACAATTAATTTAATCATGATGACACTCAACACCATGAGGTAGATACAGATAATCCCATTCTCCAGATTGGGAAACTGAGGCACAGAGCCACACAGTTTGTAAACAGATCCAGGATGTGAACCAGGCTTGAGTCTACATGCATAACCATTAAGCAACACTGTGCTTCTACTAATCATGGCTCACATTTATTGAGCATTTGCCATTCCCAGGTCCTGTGCCAATACTTAATGGACATGGTCTCATTA
>NW_007733391.1:131316-134643 GCF_000696425.1 Galeopterus variegatus | reverse complement strand
CTGTCCCTTTGTGATGACAGCTCCTTCCAGAAGGCCCTTCGCCCACAGCTCTAGCTCTTCAGGGTCCGTCCATATCATGGCTCCCTCTCCTGGCCCCTCCTGCCTAGACGTGCTCACAGCTCCCCACATTTCTGTCAACATGTCCCTTCATTCCGTTCTTTTGAAAATCCCAGCTGGCTGTGCCCTCTGGTGCCAGTGGGAGCCTGATGGATATGGGATGTATGTGCCTAGGTGGACACAGGCCACCACCGTCCCTGCTGCCTCAGCCTCCTCACAGGTCTCCCTGTCTGCCCTCTGGCCCCTCCACNCCGAGTGAGCCAAGGGCCGGCCCCAAAATTTGGATGTTTTAATTTGAAATTTTCCTCATTGGAATCTGGAAAGTTGGTGGCTACACAGAGGGCTCTATATCGATTTCCTGTGGCTGCTATAACAAATTACTGCAAACGGATGGCTTAAAACAACAGAAATTTATTCTCTTATGGTCCTGGAGGCCAGAAGTCCAAAATCAAGGTGTAGGCAAAGCTGAGCTCCCTCCAGAGGCTCCAGGGGAGGACCCTGCCTTGCCTCTTCTGGCTTCTGGTGGCTCTCGGTGTTCCTTGGCTTGTGGCCACCTCACTCCGGTCTCTGCCTCTGTAGTCACATGGCCTCTTCCAGTTCTGTATAGCTTCTCCTCTGTGGTATTTCCCCTTGCCGCCTTCTTATAAAGACACTCATGATGGCAGTTAGGGCCCACCTGGATAATCCCGGGTAATCTCCACATCTCAAAATCTGTAATTTAGTTACTCCTGCTGAGTCATTTTTTCCAAATAGTAATGTTTTCAAATTCCAGGGATTACCCATATCTTTGGGTAGCCATTACTCAACCTATTACAGGGTCTCTGAGAGTCCCTCCCTTTTAAAGGGGTCCTCTATGTTGCTCAGATTTGAAACCCTAATTTCCATCTGGATCCCTTGCAGGCTCAATGATATTTCCAGCTGGCCAAGTTCCTCTGGGTATGCTCAGTTCCTCCCCTACTGCCCAGCCCACCAGTCATCAGCTCTGTCAGAATTACTTAGGGGGATTTTAAAAATTACAGTATCCCACCCCCCACCCTAAGACATTCTGATCCAGTAGGTTGGACTCAGGGAACTGTGATTTCTAAAGCTCTTCCGAGTGACTCTAATGTGCAACCAGATTTGAGAACCACTACTTTAGAGAAATGTGTCGCCACCTGAATGAATGAATGAATGAATAACTGAATGAACGTTGTCCTCAAATATACTAACTGCTGGCTTTGCTTCCACACTCACCAAACAGCTTTCAGATCTTGGATAGATTAGAGGGTGTTTTAGTCCGTTTTGTGTTGCTGTAACAGAATACCTGAGACTGGGTAATTTATAAAGAAAAGGGGTTTATTCGGCTTACGATTCTGGGACAGCTGCATCTGGCANAAGAGCAGCACAGGACACGTGGTCTGGGGTCGAGTCCCGGCTCCTCCACTTGCCAGGGCGTGAGCCTGGACAGACCACCCAACCTTCCTGTGCCTCAGGTATCTCATCTGTAAAATGGAGATAGTAGTAACTTATTTCGCCAGGTTTGGGGGAGAAGTAAATACATTCAGAGGTGTAAACGACACTACAGTGGCTGAGAGGGAGGAAGCTGTTAAGTGCTGGCCCCTGGGGTCCCGGGTCCAGTGACAATTGTGTTTTATACGGACAAAGACAAAGAACACATTAGCCTGGTTTTCTATCTCAGATTCCTGAACTTGATAAACATGTGCCCAGCTCCCTCAGGAGATGGGTCTGTTCTCTGTGTATTGACAAAAGGCTGTTTTGAAGCCTTGGATGCCAAAAGGCAAGCTGGCGAATCCACCGAGGTAATGCCCTTCAGGAGATAGTACCCAGTCTGTGCCCTGGCATCAACAGGGGGCATGACAGAGAGAGCATCCAAGGCTTTGGAGTTGCAGAGACAGACCTGGGTTCAAATCTTGGATCTGCCACCAGACAGCTGTGTGACTTCGGAGAGGTGACTTCACCTCTCTGAGCCTCAGTTTCTTCACCCATAAAAGTGGAGGAGCCGGGACTCGACCCCAGACCACGTGTCCTGTGCTGCTCTTCACCTCCAAGCCTCCGTATACAAGACAGAGGCATCTGCTGCCTTCATTAGCAGGCTGCTTAGTGAGCAAGCCCTTGATAGGAATTCCATACTCAAGCCCAGTATTCACTAGATATTTATCCACATTATAAATTTATCACTGTGTTTCCATGTATTTTATTTTCTGTATTCTGATGCTTTGACTAATACTAATAATACTAATACTACACACACCACAGGGTTCTTTGCAGCAGAGAGTGGGTACCCCTTGCATTAAGAACATACGCTCTGGAATATTAATAGCAGCTCTATTCCTGAGAACTGAAAACTGGAAACAACCCAGTTCACCACTGACAGGTGAATGGATAAACAAATGGTGGCATGCTCATGCACTGGAATATGGCACACCCACAAAAGGAATGGACCTCAGATATACACAGCAACATAGATGAACCTCAGAACCATCATGCTGAGTGAAAGACGCCAGACAGAAAAGGACACGTGCTTTATGATTCCTTTTATACAAAAGTCTAGAAAAAACACTATGGGGGCAGAAATCAGATCCGTGGTTGCTGGGGATTGGGGGAGCACAGGAGGGGATTATCACAAGGGGTGCGAAGGAATATTCTGGCGTGATGGAAGTGTTCTATATCTCAATTGTGGTGGTAATGACTCTAAAACTATAACACTGACATTAGAAAGGCCACATTGTATCAGATGTAAAGTATACTTCCATAAAGCTGACTTTTTAAAAAGGAAAACAAGGGTGGAGCAGTCTGGAGCTAAACTGCCTGGGTAAATTAATTTCCATGCCTCAGTTTCCTCATCTGTGAAATGGGTTGATAATAATAGTACCTACTGCCAAGGGTGGTCATGAATATGCAAAAGACAGTGTCTATAAAATGCTGAGAATAGCACCTGGCAGATCAGGTGCTCAATAAAGGTTAGGCATCTTCCTGAGAAAGTTAGGTATAAGATGTATAAATGCCAAGGCTTCATAGAACCTCAAATGAAGGGAAGTTTAATGATCGCCCTGGTGTCAGCATGGGGATCAGGGGCAGGCCAGGGGTGGGTGGGCATTTTAAAACATTTCCAAGGTTCCCATCATCCGTAACTGATTTCCAGTACTCAGGACATTGTACAAGAATTCTTTCACTTCAGGAATAATTATTCTTGAGGGACAAGGTCACAGAATAAAATTTGGATGTTTTATTTATTTATTTTTTTTTAAAAGATGACCGGTAAGGGGATCT
>NW_007733391.1:120754-130850 GCF_000696425.1 Galeopterus variegatus | reverse complement strand
CTGAGAATGATCTGCTCAAACTGTTACAGAAAGACTTCAAGACATGCTATTAAGTGAAAAAAGCGTATTTTATAGTAGTAGATCTAGTGCAATCCCCTCATTCATTCATTCATTCAATGATGTAAAGTATACTTCCATACCCAAACTGTTCTAGATGCTAAGCCTTCAGCAGTGAACAAACCAGACAAATACCTCTGTCCTCATGGGGCTAGTATTCTAATAGGGTGAGACAATAAATAAAAATAATAATAATATCAGGAAGTGGTAAGTGCTGTGATGAAAATAATTCAGGAAGATGTGAAAAAATCCCTGTGGGGTAAATTTTAAAATTAACAAATATACCAATGTAAGCATTTTTTCCTGGAAAAGTACAGAGATATTTAACTGTGTTTACTTTGTGGGGAAGAGGCTGGAGGCTGGGGACTGGGGAGAGTGAGACTTGTTTTTCATTTCACACCTTTCTGTAACTTTTAAATTGTCTTACTATATATGTTCGTCCTTGGATAAACGAATTTCGCCATGTTTTGGTTTTTTCCTTCTGTTCTGATTTTTCTTTTCTTTTAAGCAAACATAAAAATGGAAGCTATAATGATCTTGTTTTTTGTTTTTGTTTTTGTTTTCCTGTAGCGAGTGGAGAAGGGTCTCGTCTGCCAGAGATCTAGGCAATTTAAAACACAGCAAACTTGCTTAGGGGTTGGCAATTTTTGTAAGAATGTTTGAACATTCGGACTTTCGTTTCTAGGACAAACTCCCAAAAAACTCAAAAACGAAACAAAACAAAAACCTTTTACTCATTACAAAACCCAAACATTTCATCTGCAGGTCACCGCCTGAAAGGCATCATCACGACTTCTCAGATTCGTCATCCTTAAACCAGCATTCTTGAAACTGGGGTGTCCCTGGGATTTTTCGTTTTTCGGCCTCTAGGAAGCAGCTATTGAGGGAAGCTGGCTCTGGGGATGCCTGAGTAAGGCGTTAGGGGCCGGGAGCTCAGCAGCTCCCCCCGCCCCGGTCTCCCTGCGTCCTCGCCGCGGTCCCACCCACTTAGCGCAGAGCCGCGCGGTGGAGCGTGTCCCGCGGTTGCCATGGAGACCGCCGGCGGCGCAGGCGAGAAACTGAGCAGGTGGGAGGGGCGGCGGCTGGAGGCCCAGGGCGAGCGCGGCGGCTGGGACGGGGCGTGCGAGGAGGAGGGAAATCCAGCCAGGCCTGACGACCCGGCTGTGCAAGAGCGAAAACAACCCGAATGATTGTGCAGAGGCCTCGCGGAGACCTTAATCGCCGTCCACTCCCGTCCATCTTTCTTCTTTCCCTTCCTTTCTCTTCCTTCTTTCTCTAAACGTCTGCTTGGTTCTTTCACGGGTTAAATAAAATCACACGTCATGAGTTGAATAAAATTACACGTGTTCATTTTTATGCCGATATTAGAGTAATTGTTTACCTGGTTTTTGTGAGTTAAAAAAAAAATTATCTTTTCCAGCTGTATTTCATTGTAATTGGTTTCCTTTGTAATCCAACAGACAAAATTCTTTTTTTTTTTTTTTTTTTTTTTTCCTTTTTGTGACCGGTAAGGGGATCGCAACTCTCGGCTTGGTGTTGCCCGCCCCGCGCTCAGCCAGTGAGCGCACCGGCCATCCCTATATAGGATCCGAACCCGCGGCGGGAGCGCTGATGCACCACGGGCTCGGCCCCAACAGACGCAATTCTATGCGTTGAAAAGCTTGTTCTGAAAAAGGTCCGTGGTTAAGGATTCCTGGGCTAGAAAGCCCTAGAGAGGGTAGTTGGGGGGAAGGAAGTCAGTGGAGCCGAAGGGCCTCTCTGAGAAGGTGACATTTGAGCAAAAGCCAGAGTAAGGTGGGGGGCAGAACATTCCAGGTGGAGGGCAAGTGCAAAGGCCCTGAGGTGGATGCAAGCTGGTGTGTTGGAGGAACAGCAAAGAAAAGGCCAATGTGGCTAAGTGGACTGAGGAGGAGAGGACAGGAGACAGGGAAGGGGGCGGATTTTGTAGGGCTTTGTGGGCCACAGTGAGGACACTGATTTTACTGCGTGAGAAGGAGAATTTTCAAGAGTAGAGACAGATCTGCTTAAGTTTTTAAAAGATTCCTCCTGGCTGCTGAGTGAGGGATGGACTGCAGGCAGCAGCCAGCCCAGTGAGAAGGGGTTGTTCCTACCCAGGCCAGAGGTGACAGTGGCTCCGTATGCTGTGGCTCTTAGGGGATTAAACAGCCCAACACTTTAAGGGAGGAAGATGGGATTAGCTGCTTGGTGTTTATTCTAGTGTCTGAGTTATAGTTCAGATATCAGGCCCTCCACTTAGAGCTGTGCGACTTCAGACCGGCCTCGGTTTCCTTATCTGTAAACAGATGCCAGTGATGGCACCCACCCTACCATGTAGCTCCGAGGATTCATAGCAGTGGCTTAGTCAGCACGTCTCATGATGCCTGGTTCCAAGGATACGCTCGGTGCAAGGTAACTGTTGTTATTACTCACGCCACTGTTGTGCATATTGTTGCTGAGCTGGCTGCCTCAAAACTACCCGAGAGACTTTGCAAATTGGCCCCCACACTCCAGGTATCCTGACCCAGTGTGTCTGGGGTAGGGCCTAAAGACCTCTGACTTTATTTAACTTACTTTAGTTAACATCTTTGACAATTAAAAATCCAAGCCATCCAAAAGGGTGAAGAGTGAAAAATGAATGCCTCTCCCACTTCTGGGGGTCCCCAGTAGCCCTCCCCAGAAACAGCCTCCACTGGCAGCACTTGTACATGTGACAAGTATATGCAGACATCTAGAATCTTTAGTCCACGCACACACGTCAGACTGTTCCAGATTCAAATCCACGCTCAACCACTTCCTGGCTATGTGACAAGTGACTTTATTTCCTTAGGCCTCAGTTTCCTCAGCTGTATAATGGGAATGATAGTTATATTAGCCATCTCATGTTACAGTGGGGATTTCACTGGTTAATTCATAGAAAGCACTTAGAGTAGAATGGTCCCTGGTACATAGGAAGTGCTCCCTATGACTCACCTTTCCTTTTACCTCATCTTTTTTTTGTAGCTGCATCGTATTTCGCTATAAGAACAGATCATAAGATGAAGTCAGTACCTACTGATGAACATTTAGGTTCATTCATTCACTCACGAACATGTATTGAGCTCGGATTGTGCACCAAGCACCACGCAAGAAACCGACAGTCTGTTATCAATTTCTCTACCCACACGGCTGGGTATATGGACAGGAATTGCTGGTACCAACGGTCTCGTGCATTTAAAATGACAATATGTAGCGCCAATGGCTCTCAAAAGGTCTGATCCATTAGCACATCCACCTCCATGGCTTGGCAGGTTTTGGAATCGCTGCCTTTCGGGAAAGGTGCTGACGTGGGCCTCGGCCGTTTCGCTGGGGAGCAGTGGCCCCAGCTAGGCCCGGGCGCGGCCACACCCCTGTGGGGAGGGGAGTGAGGCCGCCCCGAAGGGAGTGGACAGCCCCCTTGTCAGTCTCGCCGAGTCGGAGGGTGTAAGATGAGAAGGGGAAGGTGGGCCTCAGCCCGGGGAGGGCGAGGAGGCACTTCCTGCCCCTGCGCTCCAGGCTCCAGGCTCCACGGCACTGAGCGCGCGGGCTGGGACGCGGCAGGCGCGTCAAGGTCAGCCCGGAGCTCGGTGGCAGCCTGCCTGGGGGCGGGAGACCCTACGGGGGGTTGGGCTGAGGCCTGCAAACGCCTCGGCCATATTGAATAGCCACGGCTGAGCTGTCTTTGTCTGCGAAGTCCTCTCCCAAGTTCCAGCCGCGTCCCTGGGGCCGGGGGCAGGGAGAGCCACGGGCATCCCGTGCGGCCCACTTTGGAGGAGGGACACCACGTTTCCAGCTTGGACTGGACTCTGAGCCTCATCCCGGTTCACGTAAGCATCCTGGGCACTGATCGCCACAGGTCCTCCGGGGGCAGCCGGACTTGGCCGATACCGGACTTGTTGCAGGCGGAGAGATTGGGAGGAGTTGGCCCATCCCCGGCTGGGGAAGCGAGACTCTTCGGGCAGTGTCGCTGGGACCCCCTTCTCCCCAGGAGTAGGGTCTACGAGCAGTTCGTTTGGGCTCATTGTCCCCCACCCCAGATATCACCCTGGAGATCTTAAAGACTCTCGAGAAAAGCCACGTGGGGGGCTGGTTCCCCTGGGGCTTCCTCCCGTCCCCCGACTGCCTGATCCTTTGGAGCGTCCCTGATGTCTGCAAAGATGTGGATTTGGACGTCCTCGTGGAAGCCTTAAAGCCCGTGGGGACCTTTAAAAAGATCGGCAAGGTGTTCCGCAAGGAGGAGGACTCCACGGTGGGCATGCTGCAAATTGGAGAGGACGTCGACTATTTGCTCATCCCCCGGGAGGTCAGGCTGGCAGGGGGCGTCTGGAGGGTCATCTCCAAGCCCGCCACCAAGGAGGCGGAATTTCGGGAGCGGCTGACCCAGTTTCTAGAAGAAGAGGGCCGCACCCTGGAGGACGTGGCCCGCATCATCGAAAAGAGCACCCCGCACCCGCCCCAGCCTCCCAAAAAGCCCAAGGAGCCCCGAACGAGGAGGAGGGTCCAGCAGATGGTGACTCCTCCGCCCCGGTTAGTCGTCGGTACGTACGACAGCAGCAACGCTAGTGACAGCGAGTTCAGTGACTTCGAGACCTCCAGAGTCAAGGGCAAGAAAGGCTCGGGGCGCGGCAGGAAAGTGCGCAAAATGCCTGTCAGTTACTTGGGCAGCAAATTCCTCGGAAGCGACCTGGAGAGCGAAGATGACGAGGAACTGGTCGAGGCCTTCCTCCGGCGCGGGGAGAAGAAGCCCAGCGCGCCGCCCGCGCGCCGCCGCGTCACCCTGCCAGTGCCCATGTTTGAGGACAGCCCGGGACCCCAGCCCTCCAAGGCGGACAGGTGGCGAGAGTATGTCAGCCAGGTGTCCTGGGGGAGGCTGAAGCGGAGAGTGAAGGGTTGGACACCAAGGTCTGGCCCCGGGGTGGGCGAGGCCCGGCAGGCCTCCACCGCAGGGCAGAGAGAGGGGGCCTCCTCGGTGCCAGGCGGCACCAGCCGGAGGGAAGAAGTGAGAAACGCAGGAGACGAGCCCGTGCCCGAGACCTCCCTCAGACGGTGGAGGCCCAAGATCAACTGGGCCTCCTTCCGGCGCCACAGGAAGGAGGAGGCAGCATCCGCAGTTCAGGGGGCATACATCCCTGCTGACCAGGGGGCAGAGGCTGCAGATAATCAGGGGACAGAGGCCATAGCTGACCAGGGGGCAGAGGCTGCAGATAGTCAGAGGGCAGAGGCTGCAGATAATCAGAGGGCAGAAGCCATAGCTGACCAGAGCGCAGAGGCTGCAGATAATCAGAGGGCAGAGGCCATAGCTGACCAGAGCGCAGAGGCTATTGCTGACCAGAGGGCAGAGGCTGCAGATAATCAGAGGGCAGAGGCCATAGCTGACCAGAGGGCAGAGGCTGCAGATAATCAGAGGGCAGAGGCCATAGCTGACCAGAGGGCAGAGGCTGCAGATAATCAGAGGGCAGAGGCCATAGCTGACCAGAGGGCAGAGGCTGCAGATAATCAGAGGGCAGAGGCCATAGCTGACCAGAGGGCAGAGGCTGCAGATAATCAGAGGGCAGAGGCCATAGCTGACCAGAGGGCAGAGGCTGCAGATAATCAGAGGGCAGAGGCCATAGCTGACCAGAGGGCAGAGGCTGCAGATAATCAGAGGGCAGAGGCCATAGCTGACCAGAGGGCAGAGGCTGCAGATAATCAGAGGGCAGAGGCCATAGCTGACCAGAGAGGAGAGGCCATAGCTAACCAGAGGGCAGAGGCTGCAGATAATCAGAGGGCAGAGGCTGCAGATAATCAGAGGGCAGAGGCTGCAGATAATCAGAGGGCAGAGGCTGCAGATAATCAGAGGGCAGAGGCTGCAGATAATCAGAGGGCAGAGGCTGCAGATAATCAGAGGGCAGAGGCTGCAGATAATCAGAGGGCAGAGGCTGCAGATAATCAGAGGGCAGAGGCTGCAGATAATCAGAGGGCAGAGGCTGCAGATAATCAGAGGGCAGAGGCTGCAGATAATCAGAGGGCAGAGGCTGCAGATAATCAGAGGGCAGAGGCTGCAGATAATCAGAGGGCAGAGGCTGCAGATAATCAGAGGGCAGAGGCTGCAGATAATCAGAGGGCAGAGGCTGCAGATAATCAGAGGGCAGAGGCTGCAGATAATCAGAGGGCAGAGGCTGCAGATAATCAGAGGGCAGAGGCCATAGCTGACCAGAGAGCAGAGGCCATAGCTAACCAGTGGGCAGAGGCTGCAGATAATCAAAGGGCAGGGGCCCCAGATGACCAGGGGTCAGAGGCTGCAGATAGTCAGAGGGCAGAAGCTATAGCTGACCAGAGAGAAGGAGCCCCAGCTGTCCAGGAGGCAGAGGCCATAGCTGACCAGGGAGGAGAAGCTGCAGAGAATCAGAGGGCAGAGGCCCCGGCTGAGCAAAGGGCAGAGGCTGCACATAGTCAGAGGGCAGTGATCCCCGCTATCCAGGAAGCTGAAGCTTCAGCTGCCCAGGGGGCCACAGGGGCAGCCCCAGGATCTAGGGCCCGGAAACAGGTCAAGACAGTGAGGTTCCAGACCCCTGGGCGCTTTGCATGGTTCCGCAAGCGCCGGAGAGCCTTCTGGCACACTCCCCGGTTGCCCACCCTGCCCAAGAGAGTCCCCAGGACAGGCGAGGGTAGGAGCCTCAGTGTGCTGAGGACTGAAGCCAGAGCGGAAGTGGAGCAGGGAGAGCAAGACGACCAGCTGTGAGGTGAAGGCCAGAGGCCTTGGAGCGCCTGCTGCCTCCTGCCGTTCAGGGCGCGCCCTCCCTCTCCACACGTGGAGGGAGGTGCTCTTTCTGCCTCCACACTTGAAAGTGGAGGCAGGGAGACGGACAGACAGCACCTCCCACATCTCCATCTCACAACCCTTTTTCTCTTCTTGTCAAAGTGTTACCTCTCATGCATTGACTCCTTATGGCAACCCAAAGAATGTAAGGAAAGAAATTGATACAGTGGTGTTGCATCGCCCAGGGTTTTAACTTCCTCAAATGCAACTCTAGGTGCTCAGCTTGAAAACAGGAGAGAGGCAGGGTTGGGGAGAAACTCCTTTCTTTTCCTGCTCCCTTTCGCCTGCACACTTAACATTGCCTCCTTGAATGTAAAAAGAGGGCTCAATCAACATGCAAATAAACATGCTCACAAACTGATTTCTCGGCTTTGGACTCGGTTGGACTCGACAACTGATGAATGCTCCAGGGCCATTTGACCCTTGCTGTCCATTCCACTCCCATTCTTAAAGATGGGGACCCCTGTGTTTACGTTGTCACTTTGTATGTCATCTCCTAGACCCTGGGCTTTGCTGGTTTGGAGGGTGCAAAGCCCATGGTTTGCACACTTAACCCCGATCTTGGTTACGAGGTACAGAAAAATCATCTGGGAAACACATCCAGAATGCAGATTCCAGGGCCCTTGGTGCTTAAGATACGGATTTGTTAGAGCTGGCTATGCGGCCCTGGAATCTGTTTTGATCAAGCCCCACAACTATCTGAGTCAGCTTGGCCACTGGACACGTTGAAAAATCATTGCAATAGGAACAGCCAAAAAGGGGAGTTTGGTGTAGTGTGCCATGACTGGTTCTTATAGTCGGGGTTCTCGCTGATTGGGTTGCTAAGGCCCTGTGGGAGCTGGGAGGAGGCTGGGGGAGCATCTCTCTTTATCGTCTGCTGCTCTCCCCCAGCCCCCAGCAGTGAAAAGCAGTGAGCGACCACACCCTAGCCTCGCTGAAGGCAAGGGAAGAGGGAATTCCTGGAGGAGACAGGGCCGAAGGCCAGTTCCATCTTCCTGGTTGGCTGCAGTACTGGCCTGAGTTCCTCAGTTTTTATTCTTGGAACTGAAGAATTCTGTTCCATTGGCCTCCTTCTTTTTCTTCTTCCCTGCTGTTTTCTGAGTGGAGTGGTTACTAGTGGTGCTGCAGGCTGCATGGCCCGCCTGGTGGCCTTGCTTGAACCCTTTGCTCTTTGCAGGACACTCAGCTGTTTAGTTCATGGCTCACAGGCTGACTAGATAGTCCCCAGTGGGGTTTGGAAGAAAGACAAGGCATGGGCCCCACATGGAGGGATGGGATGGAATGGCCCGAGCTGGGTCGAGAGGTTTCTGGAGGGATGGGGGGCAGCAGTCTCATGACTACAGGGGCCTGGACTATTTGGGGAGCTGGAAGGTGAAAGGGAACAGGAGAGACAGTGAGCGACACCTGGAGCGACCCAGAGATGGGGAGAAAGGCAGGGACTGGGGAGGGGCAGATGCTCTGACATGCGTGCAGTAAACCCTACCTGAAGCCCGCAAGTGTGTCTCTCTGCTCTTCCTCCCTGCAGGGCCCAGAGCTTCTGAGGGTCCAGGCGACAGGGGCATTGGGGTCCTTGGGAGGGAAAAGGGTGTGGACTCCAAACAACAGAGGCAACATGGAGTTAATGTGGAACTGAGTGGACTTCACGGACATTAGCTGTACTTGATAATACTGGGTCACAACCCCCTCACTGCCACATGTGTGTGCAGACACACACATACAGACCCAGACATGCAGGCGTAGCACACACACCACGCATGCACACAGACACACACAAGTACACTATGTCTGACATCCACATGCTCACAACCCCCTCACTGCCACATGTGTGTGCAGACACACACATACAGACCCAGACATGCAGGCATAGCACACACACCACGCATGCACACAGACACACACAAGTACACTATGTCTGACATCCACATGGACACAGGCATGCCCCAGACATGGGCACAACTGGCAGACCCCCACTCACAAGCACACTATGTTTAACCTACATGCACACACACAGACGCATAGGCCCACACAGGTAGTGCTCACACATACACACACAGAGGCTTAAAGATCCATTGTGCTCCTATATATACACTGGAACTGCCCTTGCCCTGCACACACACACGCACACACACACACTCATCCACACGTACTCTGCCATACTTACAAATTTCCACATTTATACACATTCACAGGACACGCACACAGTCGCACACTTGCATACACTCACCAGCCTGTGCACACTCACATGCACTCACCGGGAAGCTCCAAAGCCAGTCAACAATGCACAAATACTTTCAAACACACTTTTTCACACCCTCTGCCTTAGTCTTATTTTTATAGCCCCTCTGGGTAGCCCTGATGCTTTGGACAAATCTGTCCCCTACTGAGTCTCAGTTGGTCCCTCCCTCAACTNAGATCAAATTTCCACATGAGCTTTGGAGGGGACAACACATCCAAACTACATCAGAGGGTGAGGTGAGAGGGAGGCAACCAAATTAAGTGACCAAAGTGTTGACCATGTGCTGCTGCCAGGCGGTATTTGGTATTGGTTAGGGACTTACTCACTTAACCCATTGGTATCTGGTTCGGAAGTGTGAATAATTTATATCCTGTTCATTCCAGACAGGGATCTGATTTCTAGGCATTTAAGACTGAGGACAAATCTGGTGACTGTGCCGAGATTACAAATGTCACCTGGGAGAGAAATTTTGGGGGACTGCCCACTAACCTTGCTCCCCACTCTCAAACCACCAGAGGAAACATAGCAGAGGAGTTAAAACTATGGGGCTGGGATCTAACAAATCTGAGTGATTCAAAATTTGGTTCTGCCACTTCCTAGCTGTGTGACCTTCTTTGGCTTGTTTTTCTCATCTGGAAAATGGGAATACCACTTGCTTAGGAGGGATCATAAATGAGAAAATGCACAGGGCCAGGGACAAAGAAAGTGCTCAATAAAAGTGAATTATTATCTGTATTGTCACGTGCTACACTTGCAGGTATACACAACGGTGGAAGCTGTCACGGAAAAAGAAAACTGAGAATGATCTGCTCAAACTGTTACAGAAAGACTTCAAGACATGCTATTAAGTGAAAAAGCGTATTTTATAGTAGTAGATCTAGTGCAATCCCCTCATTCATTCATTCATTCAATGAATATTTTGAACACCTACCCAAACTGTTCTAGATGCTAAGCCTTCAGCAGTGAACAAACCAGACAAATACCTCTGT
>NW_007733391.1:111045-119116 GCF_000696425.1 Galeopterus variegatus | reverse complement strand
GCCAGTGAGTGCACCGGCCATCCCTATATAGGATCCGAACCCGCGGCGGGAGCGCTGATGCACCACGGGCTCGGCCCCAACAGACGCAATTCTATGCGTTGAAAAGCTTGTTCTGAAAAAGGTCCGTGGTTAAGGATTCCTGGGCTAGAAAGCCCTAGAGAGGGTAGTTGGGGGGAAGGAAGTCAGTGGAGCCGAAGGGCCTCTCTGAGAAGGTGACATTTGAGCAAAAGCCAGAGTAAGGTGGGGGGCAGAACATTCCAGGTGGAGGGCAAGTGCAAAGGCCCTGAGGTGGATGCAAGCTGGTGTGTTGGAGGAACAGCAAAGAAAAGGCCAATGTGGCTAAGTGGACTGAGGAGGAGAGGACAGGAGACAGGGAAGGGGGCGGATTTTGTAGGGCTTTGTGGGCCACAGTGAGGACACTGATTTTACTGCGTGAGAAGGAGAATTTTCAAGAGTAGAGACAGATCTGCTTAAGTTTTTAAAAGATTCCTCCTGGCTGCTGAGTGAGGGATGGACTGCAGGCAGCAGCCAGCCCAGTGAGAAGGGGTTGTTCCTACCCAGGCCAGAGGTGACAGTGGCTCCGTATGCTGTGGCTCTTAGGGGATTAAACAGCCCAACACTTTAAGGGAGGAAGATGGGATTAGCTGCTTGGTGTTTATTCTAGTGTCTGAGTTATAGTTCAGATATCAGGCCCTCCACTTAGAGCTGTGCGACTTCAGACCGGCCTCGGTTTCCTTATCTGTAAACAGATGCCAGTGATGGCACCCACCCTACCATGTAGCTCCGAGGATTCATAGCAGTGGCTTAGTCAGCACGTCTCATGATGCCTGGTTCCAAGGATACGCTCGGTGCAAGGTAACTGTTGTTATTACTCACGCCACTGTTGTGCATATTGTTGCTGAGCTGGCTGCCTCAAAACTACCCGAGAGACTTTGCAAATTGGCCCCCACACTCCAGGTATCCTGACCCAGTGTGTCTGGGGTAGGGCCTAAAGACCTCTGACTTTATTTAACTTACTTTAGTTAACATCTTTGACAATTAAAAATCCAAGCCATCCAAAAGGGTGAAGAGTGAAAAATGAATGCCTCTCCCACTTCTGGGGGTCCCCAGTAGCCCTCCCCAGAAACAGCCTCCACTGGCAGCACTTGTACATGTGACAAGTATATGCAGACATCTAGAATCTTTAGTCCACGCACACACGTCAGACTGTTCCAGATTCAAATCCACGCTCAACCACTTCCTGGCTATGTGACAAGTGACTTTATTTCCTTAGGCCTCAGTTTCCTCAGCTGTATAATGGGAATGATAGTTATATTAGCCATCTCATGTTACAGTGGGGATTTCACTGGTTAATTCATAGAAAGCACTTAGAGTAGAATGGTCCCTGGTACATAGGAAGTGCTCCCTATGACTCACCTTTCCTTTTACCTCATCTTTTTTTTGTAGCTGCATCGTATTTCGCTATAAGAACAGATCATAAGATGAAGTCAGTACCTACTGATGAACATTTAGGTTCATTCATTCACTCACGAACATGTATTGAGCTCGGATTGTGCACCAAGCACCACGCAAGAAACCGACAGTCTGTTATCAATTTCTCTACCCACACGGCTGGGTATATGGACAGGAATTGCTGGTACCAACGGTCTCGTGCATTTAAAATGACAATATGTAGCGCCAATGGCTCTCAAAAGGTCTGATCCATTAGCACATCCACCTCCATGGCTTGGCAGGTTTTGGAATCGCTGCCTTTCGGGAAAGGTGCTGACGTGGGCCTCGGCCGTTTCGCTGGGGAGCAGTGGCCCCAGCTAGGCCCGGGCGCGGCCACACCCCTGTGGGGAGGGGAGTGAGGCCGCCCCGAAGGGAGTGGACAGCCCCCTTGTCAGTCTCGCCGAGTCGGAGGGTGTAAGATGAGAAGGGGAAGGTGGGCCTCAGCCCGGGGAGGGCGAGGAGGCACTTCCTGCCCCTGCGCTCCAGGCTCCAGGCTCCACGGCACTGAGCGCGCGGGCTGGGACGCGGCAGGCGCGTCAAGGTCAGCCCGGAGCTCGGTGGCAGCCTGCCTGGGGGCGGGAGACCCTACGGGGGGTTGGGCTGAGGCCTGCAAACGCCTCGGCCATATTGAATAGCCACGGCTGAGCTGTCTTTGTCTGCGAAGTCCTCTCCCAAGTTCCAGCCGCGTCCCTGGGGCCGGGGGCAGGGAGAGCCACGGGCATCCCGTGCGGCCCACTTTGGAGGAGGGACACCACGTTTCCAGCTTGGACTGGACTCTGAGCCTCATCCCGGTTCACGTAAGCATCCTGGGCACTGATCGCCACAGGTCCTCCGGGGGCAGCCGGACTTGGCCGATACCGGACTTGTTGCAGGCGGAGAGATTGGGAGGAGTTGGCCCATCCCCGGCTGGGGAAGCGAGACTCTTCGGGCAGTGTCGCTGGGACCCCCTTCTCCCCAGGAGTAGGGTCTACGAGCAGTTCGTTTGGGCTCATTGTCCCCACCCCAGATATCACCCTGGAGATCTTAAAGACTCTCGAGAAAAGCCACGTGGGGGGCTGGTTCCCCTGGGGCTTCCTCCCGTCCCCCGACTGCCTGATCCTTTGGAGCGTCCCTGATGTCTGCAAAGATGTGGATTTGGACGTCCTCGTGGAAGCCTTAAAGCCCGTGGGGACCTTTAAAAAGATCGGCAAGGTGTTCCGCAAGGAGGAGGACTCCACGGTGGGCATGCTGCAAATTGGAGAGGACGTCGACTATTTGCTCATCCCCCGGGAGGTCAGGCTGGCAGGGGGCGTCTGGAGGGTCATCTCCAAGCCCGCCACCAAGGAGGCGGAATTTCGGGAGCGGCTGACCCAGTTTCTAGAAGAAGAGGGCCGCACCCTGGAGGACGTGGCCCGCATCATCGAAAAGAGCACCCCGCACCCGCCCCAGCCTCCCAAAAAGCCCAAGGAGCCCCGAACGAGGAGGAGGGTCCAGCAGATGGTGACTCCTCCGCCCCGGTTAGTCGTCGGTACGTACGACAGCAGCAACGCTAGTGACAGCGAGTTCAGTGACTTCGAGACCTCCAGAGTCAAGGGCAAGAAAGGCTCGGGGCGCGGCAGGAAAGTGCGCAAAATGCCTGTCAGTTACTTGGGCAGCAAATTCCTCGGAAGCGACCTGGAGAGCGAAGATGACGAGGAACTGGTCGAGGCCTTCCTCCGGCGCGGGGAGAAGAAGCCCAGCGCGCCGCCCGCGCGCCGCCGCGTCACCCTGCCAGTGCCCATGTTTGAGGACAGCCCGGGACCCCAGCCCTCCAAGGCGGACAGGTGGCGAGAGTATGTCAGCCAGGTGTCCTGGGGGAGGCTGAAGCGGAGAGTGAAGGGTTGGACACCAAGGTCTGGCCCCGGGGTGGGCGAGGCCCGGCAGGCCTCCACCGCAGGGCAGAGAGAGGGGGCCTCCTCGGTGCCAGGCGGCACCAGCCGGAGGGAAGAAGTGAGAAACGCAGGAGACGAGCCCGTGCCCGAGACCTCCCTCAGACGGTGGAGGCCCAAGATCAACTGGGCCTCCTTCCGGCGCCACAGGAAGGAGGAGGCAGCATCCGCAGTTCAGGGGGCATACATCCCTGCTGACCAGGGGGCAGAGGCTGCAGATAATCAGGGGACAGAGGCCATAGCTGACCAGGGGGCAGAGGCTGCAGATAGTCAGAGGGCAGAGGCTGCAGATAATCAGAGGGCAGAAGCCATAGCTGACCAGAGCGCAGAGGCTGCAGATAATCAGAGGGCAGAGGCCATAGCTGACCAGAGCGCAGAGGCTATTGCTGACCAGAGGGCAGAGGCTGCAGATAATCAGAGGGCAGAGGCCATAGCTGACCAGAGGGCAGAGGCTGCAGATAATCAGGGGGCAGAGGCCATAGCTGACCAGAGGGCAGAGGCTGCAGATAATCAGAGGGCAGAGGCCATAGCTGACCAGAGAGCAGAGGCCATAGCTAACCAGTGGGCAGAGGCTGCAGATAATCAAAGGGCAGGGGCCCCAGATGACCAGGGGTCAGAGGCTGCAGATAGTCAGAGGGCAGAAGCTATAGCTGACCAGAGAGAAGGAGCCCCAGCTGTCCAGGAGGCAGAGGCCATAGCTGACCAGGGAGGAGAAGCTGCAGAGAATCAGAGGGCAGAGGCCCCGGCTGAGCAAAGGGCAGAGGCTGCACATAGTCAGAGGGCAGTGATCCCCGCTATCCAGGAAGCTGAAGCTTCAGCTGCCCAGGGGGCCACAGGGGCAGCCCCAGGATCTAGGGCCCGGAAACAGGTCAAGACAGTGAGGTTCCAGACCCCTGGGCGCTTTGCATGGTTCCGCAAGCGCCGGAGAGCCTTCTGGCACACTCCCCGGTTGCCCACCCTGCCCAAGAGAGTCCCCAGGACAGGCGAGGGTAGGAGCCTCAGTGTGCTGAGGACTGAAGCCAGAGCGGAAGTGGAGCAGGGAGAGCAAGACGACCAGCTGTGAGGTGAAGGCCAGAGGCCTTGGAGCGCCTGCTGCCTCCTGCCGTTCAGGGCGCGCCCTCCCTCTCCACACGTGGAGGGAGGTGCTCTTTCTGCCTCCACACTTGAAAGTGGAGGCAGGGAGACGGACAGACAGCACCTCCCACATCTCCATCTCACAACCCTTTTTCTCTTCTTGTCAAAGTGTTACCTCTCATGCATTGACTCCTTATGGCAACCCAAAGAATGTAAGGAAAGAAATTGATACAGTGGTGTTGCATCGCCCAGGGTTTTAACTTCCTCAAATGCAACTCTAGGTGCTCAGCTTGAAAACAGGAGAGAGGCAGGGTTGGGGAGAAACTCCTTTCTTTTCCTGCTCCCTTTCGCCTGCACACTTAACATTGCCTCCTTGAATGTAAAAAGAGGGCTCAATCAACATGCAAATAAACATGCTCACAAACTGATTTCTCGGCTTTGGACTCGGTTGGACTCGACAACTGATGAATGCTCCAGGGCCATTTGACCCTTGCTGTCCATTCCACTCCCATTCTTAAAGATGGGGACCCCTGTGTTTACGTTGTCACTTTGTATGTCATCTCCTAGACCCTGGGCTTTGCTGGTTTGGAGGGTGCAAAGCCCATGGTTTGCACACTTAACCCCGATCTTGGTTACGAGGTACAGAAAAATCATCTGGGAAACACATCCAGAATGCAGATTCCAGGGCCCTTGGTGCTTAAGATACGGATTTGTTAGAGCTGGCTATGCGGCCCTGGAATCTGTTTTGATCAAGCCCCACAACTATCTGAGGCAGCTTGGCCACTGGACACGTTGAAAAATCATTGCAATAGGAACAGCCAAAAAGGGGAGTTTGGTGTAGTGTGCCATGACTGGTTCTTATAGTCGGGGTTCTCGCTGATTGGGTTGCTAAGGCCCTGTGGGAGCTGGGAGGAGGCTGGGGGAGCATCTCTCTTTATCGTCTGCTGCTCTCCCCCAGCCCCCAGCAGTGAAAAGCAGTGAGCGACCACACCCTAGCCTCGCTGAAGGCAAGGGAAGAGGGAATTCCTGGAGGAGACAGGGCCGAAGGCCAGTTCCATCTTCCTGGTTGGCTGCAGTACTGGCCTGAGTTCCTCAGTTTTTATTCTTGGAACTGAAGAATTCTGTTCCATTGGCCTCCTTCTTTTTCTTCTTCCCTGCTGTTTTCTGAGTGGAGTGGTTACTAGTGGTGCTGCAGGCTGCATGGCCCGCCTGGTGGCCTTGCTTGAACCCTTTGCTCTTTGCAGGACACTCAGCTGTTTAGTTCATGGCTCACAGGCTGACTAGATAGTCCCCAGTGGGGTTTGGAAGAAAGACAAGGCATGGGCCCCACATGGAGGGATGGGATGGAATGGCCCGAGCTGGGTCGAGAGGTTTCTGGAGGGATGGGGGGCAGCAGTCTCATGACTACAGGGGCCTGGACTATTTGGGGAACTGGAAGGTGAAAGGGAACAGGAGAGACAGTGAGCGACACCTGGAGCGACCCAGAGATGGGGAGAAAGGCAGGGACTGGGGAGGGGCAGATGCTCTGACATGCGTGCAGTAAACCCTACCTGAAGCCCGCAAGTGTGTCTCTCTGCTCTTCCTCCCTGCAGGGCCCAGAGCTTCTGAGGGTCCAGGCGACAGGGGCATTGGGGTCCTTGGGAGGGAAAAGGGTGTGGACTCCAAACAACAGAGGCAACATGGAGTTAATGTGGAACTGAGTGGACTTCACGGACATTAGCTGTACTTGATAATACTGGCTCACAACCCCCTCACTGCCACATGTGTGTGCAGACACACACATACAGACCCAGACATGCAGGCATAGCACACACACCACGCATGCACACAGACACACACAAGTACACTATGTCTGACATCCACATGGACACAGGCATGCCCCAGACATGGGCACAACTGGCAGACCCCCACTCACAAGCACACTATGTTTAACCTACATGCACACACACAGACGCATAGGCCCACACAGGTAGTGCTCACACATACACACACAGAGGCTTAAAGATCCATTGTGCTCCTATATATACACTGGAACTGCCCTTGCCCTGCACACACACACGCACACACACACACTCATCCACACGTACTCTGCCATACTTACAAATTTCCACATTTATACACATTCACAGGACACGCACACAGTGGCACACCTGCATACACTCACCAGCCTGTGCACACTCACATGCATTCACGGGGAAGCTCAAAAGCCAGTCAACAATGCACAAATACTTTCAAACACACTTTTTCACACCCTCTGCCTTAGTCTTATTTTTATAGCCCCTCTGGGTAGCCCTGATGCTTTGGACAAATCTGTCCCCTACTGAGTCTCAGTTTGTCCCTCCCTCAACTGGACTCAGCCTTCTCTGCCCTCCTGCCCCAGTGTCCTCAGCATGAGCATCCACTGAGGTCCCAGAGGTAGGAGAGTCTCTTGGGTAACCCCAGACGGTGACAAGGTGCTTAATATTATTTTAATTCAAGGGGGTTTCAAATGGTTCCTGCAGAACCCAGTCCCCAAAAGTAGCCTGTGGATGCCTCTGGGGCCGTGGTTTCAAAATGTGCCAGGATTTTCGGGGAGAAAGCCCCAGAAAACCAGAGTTTTGACTCCAGCTTTACATGAACCAGGCCAACAGCCCCATGCTATCACCAAAGAGAAAAACAACAGAACACACATAATTACCAAATGCAGACATGGAGGGGAGAGATGCCACCCCACAACAGGCAGGGACTATCTGGGTCCCTCTCGCAGGCCCACAGTGGGTGACAGGAGAAGAGGAAATGGTTGGGGGCTGGGTGAGGAGAGGTTTGGAGTCCTGCAGCCCAGCTCCCCGCAGCATGGCCCCTTGCAAGCTGTGTGACCTTGGACTGGTTACTTAACCTCTCCTGCCTGCACTTACACATCTGAAAGGCGGAGCTTTCCTCCCAGCATTGCTGAGTGGACTGAAATGTGATGTGCTCGTGCTCAGATCAGTCCCAGCATGTCATCTGATCGGTGGCCAGTTCTTCACAACACCTCTCAGCCCTGCATGGAGTGACCCGGGGCCCGGCCCGGCCTGCACACTCAGGGCCTCTTGAGCAGTGGTACAGGATTCATCTGGGGCATCCGCAGTTCCTAAAGCTTCCACGGTGATTCCATTGTGCAGCAGGGGCTGAGAACAGCAACCCTAGAGGTACTAGAGATAATCAGCCTCACAGCAGGGGTTCCGCAACTCGCATATCAGGATCACACAGAAGACCTTTGAAAACAGCCTGATGGGGGGCGGCCCACCCCCAAAGTGGTTACGTAGTTCTGGGGGAGCCCAGAGAATATGCATTTCTAGCAAGTTCCCAGGAGATGTTGATGCAGCCGGTCTCAGGACCTCGCCTGGAGAACAGCTGCCCTACAGGAAAGTGCACTTTCCGCAGCCTGGCCTTCAAAGATCAGGTGGAACTGTGGAGCTTTCAGGCCCTGGGCCCGCGCCCAGAATTCCCTGAGCGCTCCAGAGCGCCACCCACAGCTCGATTTTAACCAGCGGTCCTGGAGCGCCACCAGGTGGTAAATTGGGGTGCTGCAGTTCTCGTGGGTGGACACCCCTTCCCCACACCTGCACGTGGGAGCCGGG
>NW_007733391.1:106572-108778 GCF_000696425.1 Galeopterus variegatus | reverse complement strand
CACCGTCGCCGGTGCTGGCGTCCTCTGCGCAACGGGCGCTGCGCGGTGCCCTTCCCTGCGGGACCTCAGGGCCTTTCCGCGGCTGCTCGGTCCATCTCAAACGTTCCTCCCACACCCCCCTGGGCTCACTCCCTCCTGGGGCCTTATCGTTCTAGCACATTCCTCACCAGGCGCATCTGGAGTCTGGCTCGCCCGGCCTGCGTCGTTCACTCGGTCCATCAGTCATTCAACAAATGTCAGCTGCGCAGTTACCTTGTGCCGGGCACACCGCTGAGACTGGGGACACGGCGGGCATAGGACAGACCACACTTCCTCCCAGGGGAGCTGAACCTGAGGCGGCTCCGCCGCGTCTCCTCTCTACGCCCACCCGCTCCCATACCCGGGGGGACCCCGCAGCCACCGCCCCAGAGTCCTTTGCCAGGGGCTGCTGGTACTGCTGGGGCCGATGAAGCATTGGTGGGAGCTGGAAAGCGAGAGGAAAGGGGCGCCTTCAGGAGGCTGCTGGGGCCCTGGTGGCATCAGCAGCGATGGCCACGGCAGTGAACCCTAGGCTCCCGTGTCCCTCCTTTCGGTTCCATCCGTGGGACCTCCGCAGCGCAGCGCCCCGGGCTCTGGACAGCAGCATCTTCCACATGTGCCCTCCAGCCCTGCGGCGAGGAGGTGGGGGTGGGGCGGACAGGCTGCTGCATCGCCAGTCTTCAGGCAACTTGACCTTCCGCCTGGCACGTTCTGACTGCAACACACTTGTCACCCATTTCCTCTATTAACCCCCCTGTCAAATAGGAGGGTACTTCAAAAAGTTCATGACAAGATTGGTATTGTCTTTTGATTCTACATTTCCACGAATTTTTGAAGTGCCCGAGTACAGTCGGAGAACTGTGAAGAAACAAATGCCTGTGCCAGGGGGTAATCAGAGCTCTGAAAAATACAGCGAGGATGTGCAGAAAGGGGTACGTCTTTCACAGGTGGTCAGGGAGGCACTCCTTGCAAAATGATACTTGAAGAAAGGTCTACGTGAACTGAAGGATAGAGCCGTGCAAATACCCTGGGGAGGCACTAGAGCAGCCGAAAGTTCAAGTGCGAAGGCCATGAGGCCTGGTGGCTGAAGCCACTGAGACACGAAGAGGGTGGTGGGCAGAGAGAGGACGGGGGCAGAGTGTGCAGACCAGAACCGTCCAAGAGAACGTTCTGCGATGACACAAATGCCCTGTACCTGCTCTGTCCGCTATGGCAACCACTGGCTACGTGTGGCTCTTGAGCACTTGTAATGCGGCCTGTACAAACGAGGACATGGGCGTTTAATTTCATTTCATTACGTTGACACTGAAATCGCCCCATGTGGGGAGTGGCTACTGAATTGAAAACTGCAGGTCTAGAGCATTAGAGTCATTTTGCTTGTGACCTTTAGTGACATAGGAAGCCATCATAGGGTTCGGGGAGGGGAACCATTCTATGGCACTTGGCTTCTTGGTCAAACCAAGCCATCAGGCCAGCTCAGATTCAAGCGGAGGGGACGTAGACTCCGTCACGTGCGAGAAGTGCCAGGAGCGCCCGGGGGCAGCCGCTCCCCCTGCAGACACGAAGCTCGCCACGGGCGCCCTCTGGCGGCGGCGAGAGGAGACACCGGGAGTCTGGGTTTGTCTCTCCCGAAGGGACACAACCATCTCTGGCGCCGCAGCCCCAGCCTGAGCGTCGCCCAGGGCTCAGATATGGAATGCACAGTTTGGTAACCCGGAAATGGCCGCAAAGAGGACTGAAGAGTGCCTGCAGGGCCCCGTCCCCAAATTCAGCTCGTCGATGCCTGTGGGATTGCGGTTTCAAAATTAACAGGTTTTTCAGAGCGGTGGCCCCAAAAGACTGAGGCCTTGACTCCAAATCTGCCTTTATTTGGACTGACTCAGTCGTCCCTCACCGTCACCAACGCGAAACACGACAGAACGAACACTTGGGGGGAGAGAATCTGCCTGGTCTATCCCAGGAGGGGGACAATTGGGATCCTTCATGGTCTTCAGTCCCATACAATGGCTCCTCTCCCCGAATCCTATGATGGCCTCCTATGTCACTAAAGAAGTCCCATGCTGGAGGTGGGGTGGGGGAGGGGGAGAAGAAGGGTTGACAAGAGATGCTGACACGGTGCGGTGGGGGAGGGGTGCTTGGAGTGGGGCCACCCGGGCTCACTCCCATTCCACCCTGCCCGTGATGACCT
>NW_007733391.1:102704-105065 GCF_000696425.1 Galeopterus variegatus | reverse complement strand
TGAGGCCATCTCCCGCCCACCCTCCGGCTCTGTGCTTTCCTTTCTTCGCGCTGGTTTTACTACGGGGTTTGCTTTTATTTGCTTTGCATTTATTTATGTTTGGCCACATGAGAAGTTGGTGACCCTGTATTTGGGAGTCCCCAACATGTGGGGATTTGGGTGAGGGTGACATCCAAAATTTGGGAGCCTGCTGGGGACAAACTCCCTGTGGCCGCTCCTCACAGAGACGGGGGAGATTTGCCAGCTTCAAGGTGGGGCATGTGGCTCACGTCAGCCAGTGTCACACTCACACTGACACGCCCTCACACACACACACACACACACCCCGCCCTGCACACGCGCCAGTATAGCCAGATGCACACAGACTCACGCACCTTCTCACACTCACACCCACCACACCTGCAGAAAACCTCTCTACGTCTACACACCCCATCGCCCTCTGACCCTGACACATACACACGAACACTCCATCCTGGCCACACACGGGCCCATTCTCCCTCCCCAGGTTGGGGCCAAATGGCCTTTTCTGGTCATCCTTGGCAGACCTGGGCCTGTCCCAAGGGCAGGACTTGCTGTGGGCATCGGGGAGCCTGGACTCTCTGGGCTGGGGGGTGCAGATAGGAACGCTAGGTGGGGACCCCCAGAGGAGGCCTGGGCCAGGCCCCCANTCCCAGGGGCTGCACACAGTAGGGCAGACTCTTCATAGACTCAAGTGCTGACCTCTGTAATTCTCACAGCGATGCCGGTTCTGTTATTATCCCCATTACACAGATTAAGTAACTGAGGCTCAGGGAAGTTGAAGGACCTGTTAGTGTCACAGGGCATGGAGGTGGTAGAGCCATGATTTACCCTGCAGAGGGCCGTGGCCATGGCAGGACACAGAGGCCTCCAATGCCAGGATGAGGAAATGGAACTTCCTGAGAGGAGGAAGAAGTAACTAAAGGGTGAGAGAAGGACAGCCTGTTTTCCCATGAGGAGAGGGCGGTCTTCTGCCTTCAAGATCAGAGACACTTGAGGTATTAGGAGTTCTTTTTATTTTTTAATTTTTTTGGCAGCTGGCCGGTACAGGGATCCAAGAAGTTCTTATTCTTAAAAGACCTTGAAGGATGCAGACTGAAAAAAAGGGAAGTAACAGGCAAACTGTGCAGGTATTACAAAGAGCAGTTTAGGTGCCTGCTGGCCATAAGAAATGTCCAGGTAATATTAAGTGAAGAAAAAAGCCATTGGTAGGAATATCTACGTAGAATGAATAAGTTCATAAAGCTAACATTTATTGCCTGCTAAGACATGCCAAGAATTACATGGGCTTTTGTCGTTAATCCCATCACACTTACTATTCTCCTCGTAGAGGTGAAGAAGCTGCACGGAGACCCAGAGTCGGAGCTCTCATCCCTATGCGCAGGTGCAGGTGCAGGTGGCCCCAAACTTTCTCTGTGCACCGGCCCTTAATAGCTCATTTTCCCATTGCACCCCAAAAGAAATACGTAACAATTCCTTATCATCTAGTTGAGTCTAAAAAGCCTAAGTATTTGTCCCACTAACTTAGTAGCCATTTGAAAAAAAATACATACTCATAAATTGAAAGAAAAAATATTTTTATTTAATTCTTAAATAACCACAGTTCTTTACTAATGGGGACGTGTGTGCCTGTGGGCGCAGCACAGCTTCTCAAACTCTAGGATCACACTGAACACCTTCATTTACTGTTCGGCATTGATTTTCGGGTGGGATTTGCTTTTCGTCCCTGCAACCAACGAAAACGCAGCTTCACGAAGATACGGTATCAAGAGCCCGGCCGNGAATGAATAGATGAATTAATTTAACTCCATTCATACTGTGGCTCCATATTCCTTTTCCCTGGGCCGTGGCTCTCACGCCCTCTAGAGGGCAGAACTAATCTCTAATTCAGGGCATCTGCCCGCCCTCCCGTCCGCCCCCGCCCGGCTCAACAACAGTGGAGAAAGGAATAACAATAATAGTGTCAACAACTGCTAATTGTAGCCTTACTGCAGACCAGGCCTGCCAGGTGCTCCACACAACTCATCTCTCAGTCAACAGCTAGATGAGACCTCGCTAAGGTGGGTGAGAGAAATGAGGCTCAGAGAGGTTGTTTAATTTCCCCATGTCACACAGCATCTAAGCTGCAGATAAACTTCCAGTCCCAGCCTCTGTGACTTTACAGCTGTTTGCTCTGCTTTTTGCTAAGGTCCCCAAAAGAGATGGTGGTGACTGGGTGCTGGGTCCCTCGAGGATGGGGGAAGTAATTAGAAAAGGGGCCACTAGCCAGACAGCACCCCCCGTCCCAGGGGCTGCACACAGTAGGGCAGACTCTTCATAGACTCAAGTGCTGACCTCTGTAAT
>NW_007733391.1:100122-100940 GCF_000696425.1 Galeopterus variegatus | reverse complement strand
TCAAACATGTAAACGGATAACCCACAAAAGGGGTTTAGGACTGAAAAGCGCAGACGGGTCGCGAAGAGCTGAGTCAATATACGGAGGAAACGAAAACTGATCCCTAATTCACATGGCATAGAGAGTTGTACTCTAGAAAAACTACGGGAAAGAAAAACCATAAAGGTCAGAAAACCAGGACGTGGGGAACTATCCTGGTGAGCTTGGGGGTGTGGAGTAAGAAAGAAGCACATTGTAACCAAACTTCAGAAATACAAACCATTGGGCATAACACGGGTGAATCTGATTGTATCATAATTAAGTGTTCTTGTGGAATATGTCACCACTGACAAAGTAAAGAGAGGAGAATGGAAGAAGATCGCTGCAAATTTCTAAATGCTGGGGTTACATCATGAGAAATTGATCCAGTACACACGCAAATCAAGGAGAATAAGAAGGCGAGCACAATACAAAAACAGGCAACAATATGAATGGGCAATTTAGAAGAGGGGACACACAAAAGCTCAGATGCACTGATCAGGTGCTCAAAATCATCAAAATTAGAGAATTACAAAATTAAGTAACAAGGAGCCATCGCTTTATATCTGTGTGGCTGGAGAAGTGCAAAAGCTGGATAATGCTATTAATATCCTCATTGTCCAGATAAGAGAGCTGAGAGTTGGTTTGGGGAACCGCAGTGGGGTCTTTGCCAAGCCCATACATCTGGGAAGGGTGGGACATGAAGTGGGCACAGATGCTCTTAGACTTCAAACCCCAGACTTAGCTACTCCAGGCAGCCTTTGCAGCAATATTTCTGCCACCCACCCACCCATCCATCC
>NW_007733391.1:97658-98182 GCF_000696425.1 Galeopterus variegatus | reverse complement strand
GGGCTTGAACTCTCCTGCCCACGTCCAGGTGTCCAAACTCCTCAACCTGGCTCCCCTCATCCTTTGGGCTACTGAGACAGGAGCCACAGGAGGGTTTTGAACAGAGGAGGGAAACACAGGCTCAGTTTTCTCATCTGTCAGGTACAGAGCTGGGAGGGAGGGGTGGTGGGCATCTGTCCCTTTGGTTGCCAGCACCTGATATCCCCTCTCTGCCTGCCCCTACTAGCCAGAGTATGGACCTGTGACCCAAGCATGGCCGATGACAGGTGGAGTGGGGGGAAAGAGAAGACAGCTTGAAAGGTACCAAGAGAAAGACAGAGAGAACTTTAGGTCCTGGCTGCCTGCCGGTCTCAGCTCCCTTCAGTTGGTCAGCTGCCTTGGTCCACCTGGTTGGCAGGGGTGAGGACTTGTGAGACTACCCTCCTGGCTATCTGGCTTTCCTTCATAGCCTTTGTGGATAAGGGGGGTGATGGAGTTTGGATGTGTTGTCCCCTCCAAAACTCATGTGGAAATTTGATCCCCAA
>NW_007733391.1:95318-96210 GCF_000696425.1 Galeopterus variegatus | reverse complement strand
ATTGCACAAAAGACCACCCTTTCTACACCATAGCAAGGAACCTGGCTGCATTGTGTCCATGCCCTTGGACTTTGTAGAAGTTGGAACTTAAGAGTTGTTAACCAGAGCATTTGGCCAAAGAAATTTCTAAGCAGCAAAGCATTAAGGAAGCTGCATGGTTGCTTTTAAGAGCCTACTCTGAGTTATGGCGGCAAAATCATGATGTAAAGCCAGAATTTAAAATGGAAGCAGAGCGTAAGGATTTGGAAACTTTGCAACCTGGCCATGCAGTAAAGAAGCAGAGATCCGGAGAACAATGCAAGGGTGAAAGCAGATAAACTGGTTTCTAAAGACATTATCTTGGTGGTGAGGCAGCCCGATGCTAGTAGCGGAGAAAATGAGAGGAAAGCCCTGCAGGCATTTCAGAAGTCTGGAAGGGTGCCCCACCCATCACAGGCCCTGAAGCTTAGAAGGACTGAGTTATCCTGGAGGACAGACCTGGGGCGCAACTGCCCTCAGGATCCTGCTCCCTGCATCCCAGCTGCTCCGACTGGAGCAGCCCCAAGTGTGGTTTGTGCAGCAGCCCTGGAGAGTAGAGGCCTGAAACCTCGGTGGCGTCCATGTTGTGTTAAGTCTGCAGGCCGGCAGGATGCGAGAGCAGTGGAGGCATGGCAGCCTCCACCCAGATTCCAGAGGATGTATGTAAAAGCCTGGGGGTCCAGGCAGAGACCTGCCACAGGGGCAGAGCCACCACAGAGACCATCTACTAGAGCAATGCAAGCAGGAAAGTGGGGTTGGAGCCCCCACAGATGGCCCCCACCAGAGAAATGTTTAGTAGAGCCAAGGCAGAGAGGCTGCCGCCAGGACCCCAGAACTTCAGGACCACTGGTAACATGCAACACAGGCCTGGAAA
>NW_007733391.1:92226-93754 GCF_000696425.1 Galeopterus variegatus | reverse complement strand
TTGACCCAAATTCTAACAGAGGGTGTCCCCGATTCAGCGCTTACAGCCCTGAGTATTAATTACCTGTTTTCATGGACATCTCTCAGCCAAACTCCCTTTTAGAAGTTAGGGTGCTTTCTTTTGTTGAACTAACTGCCTCTAACCTCAGATGCCTATGCATTATATTTATCCCTATTGATTCCTTAAAAGCTATCGACTTACTGAGACATTCCCCCAACAAATACTTTTCCTCCATCTCATGTCCCTTCTGTCTTCCCCCAACCCTCCTCCATCGTGCTAGTTCATTTATGGTTTTACTTCTTGTTGTGGGTGTACCTTCTGATTTCCTTTGTTCTTGACTTTTTTTTGTTAAGACAATAAACTTTTTCAAGATATTGATCACTGTAACTTCCCACATCCCTTAGAGCATCTCCTTTCTCTTCTCATTTAAAAACTTCCTCCAATAGCAACTTGGAAAAAGGTAAAATTAGAACCGTTTCTCACACCATGTACCAGAATAAACTCCAAATAGACTGGAGATCTGGCTGTAAAGAAGGAAACCATGCAAACACCAGAAGAAAACCTAAGGGAATTTCCTTGAAACCTGGTGTAGGGAAAGGCATTCTGACTCAGAAGCCAGCGGCAATGAAAGAAAAATTGATACATTTGACTTCATAAAAATAAATTTTTGCCTGGCGAAAACACCACAATTAAAGACTAAAGGTAAAAGACAGTNATAAAAATAAATTTTTGCCTGGCGAAAACACCACAATTAAAGACTAAAGGTAAAAGACAGTTTGGGATATTTACTTTAAAATGGTTTGGATGGCAGACTTTATGGTATGTGCTTTTTACCACAAAAAAAGAAAGACTGGGAGGAAAGTGTGTGGAACATGTATCACAAGCACAGGGCCTTTTAGTAGGTCGCACGTGTGCTGTTCCAGCTGGAGATCCAACCAGACACAAGTCATGAAGAAACAACCCCAAATGAACATTCTTTAAACAAAGGGGATGGGGGAGGGATGGCATTCTTCACAAATGTCATGTCATAAAAGACAGAGAGGCTGAGGAAATGTTCCAGATGAAAGGAAACTAAAGAGACAAGACAACTAAATGCAAGAAAGGACATTATTGGGTCACCTGATACAACTGGACTGCAATCAATCAGTTGACATAAATGCAAATATCACATCAAGGTTAGATTTACCAGTGGCTACCTGTGATGTGATGATGTGAGAGTGCCTTTAGTCTTAGGAAAACACACTGACGTACTTAGGGTTAAGGGCCATGACATTTGCCACCCAAGCCACTCTCAAACGGTTCAGGAAAAAAGTGTGTACATACAGATGTACACACACACGTGCACACACAGTGCATACCAGCAACCAATTGGGACAAAATATTTCAAACTAGGTGAATTTAGGTAAAGAGTATACAGTTGTTTTTTGTACCTTTCTTGCAACTTTTTGTTTAAAAAGTTAAAGAAACGCCGGCCCGGTGGTGCACTGCTACAGTGCGCCGCTTGGGAAGCGTGGCGGCGCTCCCGCCG
>NW_007733391.1:82740-91300 GCF_000696425.1 Galeopterus variegatus | reverse complement strand
CAACACTGAGGGTTGCGATCCGTTGCCGGACACGGAAAAAGACAAAAAGAAAAAAAAAAAGTTAAAGAAACATGAAACACAGGATTTTATGAGGAATGCCAGCAGCATGCAATCTGAAATTGAGTCGGCCTTCACATATAAAGCCAAGCAGCTGGCAAATGAAATGCTATGTGCCTCTTTTTATAGGAGAAATTGCATCTAGGTGTTCAATGTTAATTCCAAGCATTTTGGGAGCAAACAGTACATTTAATCATAAATTAGAATAAATAAATGACTTCCTCCGTAAGGGTGTCACAGTGGATCTCAGTGAGGTGTGGCGTGGCAGACTGCATCCCCCAAGGATGGAGGGTCCTGTGGCCCCCACCCCACATGCTCCTCCTGCCACTCCCAGCAACAGGAGGTGGATCTATGTCTCCACCCCTTGAATTGAAGTTGGCCTCAGTGACGTGCTGGACAGAACCTGGTGAAAGTGATGTGTTGTGATGTCCAAGACTATGTCCTAGTCCTGTGGCTTCCCCGTGGGCAATTAAGATGCTCCCTGCTGAGACCAGCTACGATGTTGTGAGAAGCACAAGCCACACGGAGGGTATGCGTCAGGAGCCCCAAGGACAGCCCAGCTCACAGGCAGCACCAACTGCCGATCATGAGAGTGAGCCATTGTGGATGTCCGACCGGGACAGGTTTCAAGTGACTCCAGCCCAAGATGCCACATGACCACAAATGCCTAAGACCTGATGTGAGAACTGCATAGCCAAGCCCAGTTGATCATGAGACTGAAGACAGCAATACATTTTTTTAAACCAGGGAGTCTTAGGTAAAGGATTAATCTCGCCCAAACAAGTTTGGCTCCTGGGAGGTCACCTGTAAGCTCTTGGCATATCTTCCCTCATAAGAGCGTCTTTGTTTATTTGGGACCTTGGGCCACATCACACAGTCTATGCCAATGATGTGACTTCTGGTGGGGGCCTTGGAGTCTCTCTGGAGACAACAGTCAGCCGTATGGGCTAGGAAGATGTGATAAAAACCCTGGATGCCAAGACTCGGGAGAGCTTCCCTACTGGGCAACACTCCAATCCGTGTTGTGCACATCACTGTTGGAAGAAATAAGTGCTGCCCACACCACAGCACTGGGAGAAGACGCTGAAAGATTGCACCTGTTCTCTCCTGGACTCCATCCTGTGCCTTCCCTTTTCTGATTTCAGTCTCCATCCTTTCACTGTAATAAACCCGAACCATGAGGATAAAGATCTTTCCAAGTTCTGTAAGTCCTTCCAGCACACTGAACGTAAGAGTGGTCTGGGGTACTTCCTGAACCGCAGTAGCGAAAGAGAACCACAATGCCTAGTCAGCCTGAGAATACTGCATCTTCTCATTGGGCTCAATTCCATCTGCGGCCTGATGCCCCCTGTAGGACCTCCATCAGTGCTCCTGTCTTTCTCACAGGAAATGAATGGCATCAGCAAACTGGGACTCCTGCCTGTTTTTCTCAAGACACTCTAAACCCCCGTGTGCACCCCCCAGGAAGTAGACCACTTACTGCCATGCTGCCTGGCCTTAGAGAAGAGCCTCCCAGATATCCCAACAGACCAGGACTGCAATAGCTCCCGGGAGGCCACCAACAGGGTCCAACTGCTCACTGGACTCCACCCTCCAAGTATCAATTGCCCACAGGCAATCCCCTAGCTCTAGGTCTACCTGGAAAAAGGCGGATCTAGAAGAACTCGGATTTGAAAAGAGAAATCTCTCCAAGGGACCAAGGTCAGGTGGTACGGCCTGAATGGGATTCAACATTACCTTTGATAGAGAATAAATGGGGGAGTAGTAGAAAATTTCTCTGGTTTCCCTTGGTGACTGGAAAGATCTACCTCATCGTGTGATGTCAGGAACCAATGTTGTGCCTACCCTAATGGGATTCAACATTACCTTTGATAGAGAATAAATGGGGGAGTAGTAGAAAATTTCTCTGGTCTCCCTTGGTGACTGGAAAGATCTACCTCATCGTGTGATGTCAGGAACCAATGTTGTGCCTACCCTAAAAGGAATCTGCCTGGTGGACCACAAGCCACAGAGGGTGAGGTGGGCACAGAGCAGCGCTGGCTGAATACATGCTTGAGGGTCGGGCAGAAGGAAGGATGAGGAGCTTCCTACAGCCTTTGCTCCAGCTGGCCTCACTGGCCCAATCTGGGCTTTGTCCCCCTGTGTGCGAGATGCACTGCTGACGGGACACTTTCCATCCCAGGCGGCAGGACTCTCCCTCAGGAGCCCACTATGTCAGGTACACACGGGGACAACTTGGGGGTCACCCTGAGTGTGGCCAGTCCAGCTCCAAGACATCCAATAAGACAAGGCAAGAGGGACTGAGTGGTTCCCCCATCCCTTACATCTCCTGAGATGGTCGCCCCAACCCTGGAAGCCACAGCAGCTCCACCGTCCAAGACAAGCTGACATACAATAATGACTTTATTTTAACATATTTAATTACAGACATAAAATAGCTGGGGAAGGGGGTGGGCCCCAGCCTAGCCCCACCCTGGGGCTACCAGGAGGGGGATGCAGGCGAGGCCTCCCTGATGACCCTCTCTCTGGGGGTCTTCCTATGGCAGGGCCCTATTGCTTTAGTGGGGGAGGAACCACACATCGAGGGGAGCAGGGTGCCGCTTGGCCCCATCCTGCCCCGAGGCTGGCCTCCCTCCAGAATGCCCGGGCTGTGCCCCCAACCCCAGCTTCGCCAGCTCCTTCCTCTTTATCCAGGAAGTGGACCCTCTGGCCGGCCCCTGACTCTGCCCCCACCCCCTCTGCGAACCTAAAGGGGAATAAATACAAACTTTACAAAGTAAAAGGGGGTCCAACGTTGCCCTGGGGCGGGGCCTGCTCTGCCCCCAGCCTGGGCCTGGGGTCGGGTGGGGGTGGAGGGGCCCCAAGACACAGGCCGCCGTTGCCTCACATCATTCCCAGCTGCAGCAGCGTGTTGGCATAGGCCATGGGCTTGACGTTGGGGTGAGGCTGCGGAGCCAGGGGCAGATAAGACGGACACAGAGTCAGACAAGAACTGGCTTCAGGCGGACCCTCTGAGCACCTGGATGTAGAATCCACCCCACCCCTTTGGCCAGGCCTCTCAGCCTCTCCCTCCCCAGGCCCAGCCAGGAAGGACGGGGGACTTGAGGGGGACTCACCACTGCTGTGAACTGGTGGAACTGGGGCCGCAGGTCGGAGCCCCGAAGGTGGATGTAGGCGGCTTTGTTCCCCATCTGATCGCTGCAGGGATAAGAGCAGAGTGGCTGTGTGATCAGGGGCTGCGTGGGGCTGGGGGTTAAGAGAACAAAGGGCCAGGCAGAAGGGAAAGAGAGACGGAGAGAGACAGAGAGAAGACACAGAGACAGAGCCGTGACAGACATGGACAGAGATATGGAGAGAGCCGAGGGACATGGAGAGAACCAAGGACACAGATGGACAGAGACAGGGATGGGAAAAAGAGAGGAATCCAGACCAAAGAGGGGCCCCGAGAACACAGGCAGGAGGAGGGGCGATGAGGGAAACAGAGGGTGGAGGTAAGGGAGTAGTGGGAGCAGGGAGGGACAGGCAGGCAAGCAGAGGCCACCATGCAAAAAGTGGTGGGGGGCGGGGGCACACAGCCATGTGCAGGGGAACCTTCACCAACACTAGACTCAAGACCTGATCACCTCACCAGGAGGTACAGGGGACCAAGGGGTCCATCAAATGGCACCACGGGGATACAGTTAGACTAGTCCAGGGTTCAGGCAACTTTACAGGCCATGTGGCCTGGTTTCTTCAACGAATAAATGGGGCAGGGGGTTGGGGAAGAAGTCAACTGAAAAAACACATTTAAGAGAGACAGGTGGGAGTGGAAATGGAACTCTGGCTGGATTTAGGTGATAGCAAGGAATTGCTACTCCTCTTTTAAAGGTGTGACAATAGTATTATGGTTATGTTAAGAAAAGGAAAAAAGTTCTTCGTTTTAGAAACATCCTGGGGTTTTGGTGGAAGAAGATTAATGCCTGGGGTTTGCTTTTAAATAGCCCACAGTGGGGCAAGCTGCTTAGCGCCTAGCTGATGAGAGAGCGACCTAGCTGGTGACTGTGGGAGCTGCATGATGGGTACATGGCGTTCATCACACTGTATTACTTACTCTTTCATATCTCTGAAACTTTCCACCACAGAAAGTTAAAAACAAAGACAGAACAAATCTTGTGGACTGGAGAGAGAAACCAGGGGTAGGGAAGGCAGGGACGCACCAGTAGTTGGGGGCGGAAAAGACGGTGACGCAGCGGCCACTGTGTGCCACCTCATAGCCCTCAGCCTTGACCTCGTGGCTACGGATGATGTAGTCCAGGTGGTTCTCCTCCAGGAAGGCCTTGGTGACATCGGGCCCAAACTGGCAGCTCACTCCCCGTTTGCTGACTGAGCGTCCGTTCTGGGGGTGGGCAGGTAGAGATGGGGGTTCAGGGTGACTGTCAGTCCTCCCAACCCATTCAGCACCAGCCCCTACCTGCTGGCATTGGACCCCCATCTCCACACCCTTTTCCCATAGACTCACCTGAGGCTGCGGATCTGACCAGAGGAGGTCACACATGGGACCTGGTAGGGAGTGGAGGGAATGTCAGGGACTGTCCACCTCCCTGGGGGCGGGCATTCACAGGCCACCACCTGGCTCCCACCACACATAACAACCTGAGTGGGGATCGGGCAGAGGACATCACTGTGGACAGGGCTGGGGACCTCAAGGCATGTGAGCCGTGATTCTGAGCCAGCCCATCTCCCCACTGATCTCCCCTCCAGACCCCACTTGATCCATTATGGCCCTGAAGCCAGATGGAGCTTTGAACACCCCACTTCAGATCAGGTCCTTCTCCTGCTCAAAGCCCTCTGTGGCTCCCCACTGCCCTAGGAACGAAGACCAGGTTCCTCACTGAGGCCTGCAGGGCTCTGCAGGATCTGGCCCCGGTTAACCTCTAGCCCAACATCAGCCCTTTTTTTTTTTTTTTGTCCTTTTTTGAGACCGGCCGCACCGCACTCAGCCAGTGAGCGCACCGGCCATCCCTATATAGGATCCGAACCCACGATGGATCTCCCGAGTGCTCCACGGGCTCAGCCCCAGACCATACTTTTTATAATCCATTCATTTGTTGATGATGGGCCCTCACAGGCCACCTCCTGGCCCAGCATAGCCCAGAAAGGTGCGTACCCTACAGCACATCCCGAGTGGGGATCAGGCAGGGGACATCACTGCGGACAGAGGTGAGGACATGTGAGCCGTGATTCTGACCTGGTCCACCTCCCCACTGATCTCCCCTCCAGACCCCACTTGATCCATTATGGCCCTGAAGCCAGATGGAGCTTTGAACACCCCACTTCAGATCAGGTCCTTCTCCTGCTCAAAGCCCTCTGTGGCTCCCCACTGCCCTAGGAACGAAGACCAGGTTCCTCACTGAGGCCTGCAGGGCTCTGCAGGATCTGGCCCCCGTTAACCTCCAGTCCAACATCAGCCCTCATAGCACAACTCTGCCCACCCACGATTGTCTGCTGTTCCTCCCACCCACCACGTTCTCCCTGTGCAAGCCTGGAATGTACTTCCCAGGTTGTGTGCCCAGAAGGCCCCTCTTTCTCCTGCAGTGTCAGCTCAAATGTCACCTCCCTAACCACCCATCACCACCCCACCCTATCCATGTCCTCCCCTAACACGTGCACTGTGTGTGTGTGCATGTGTGAACACGTCCCCATCACTAGAATGGTGTCGAACACCTCACTCACTGGGTCCAGCAGTTGAGCTTATGGGTAAATCTATGACGGGTGTGTGCTCAGTGCTCACCATGGCCCCAGCCCGTGCTGTGGACGCTAATGCTCTCCTGCCAGCAAGGCCTCACAAGGGAGTACACTGGCCAAAGTTACAGGTGGGGAAACTGAGGCTCAGACTGGCCACTCCTAGCCAAGGATGCAAAGCTCATCATGGCAGGATAGTAGTGGCAGTTCAAATCTGGCCCAGGTGATTCCTCTCTGCTGGAGACACTGAGGCCCCAGGAGGTAAGGAGCTGCCCACCTGGCCCTGCCCCACTCACCTGAATCAGCGGGTTGCCGGTTCCGTTCAATCTTCCGGATATCATCCAGGGTGACGCCGTCTTCACTAAACAGGCCCCCATGCATGATCTGGGGAGTTGGGGAGAGGATGGCCACCGTGAGGGTAGGAGCCAGCCATCCCCAGCCCCTGGCCCACTTCTGCAGCACGTCTGCCCACGTGTGGTGAGGTCCCTGCTCCGTCCTTACCAGCACTTTGCCATTGATGCACTGGGCCAACGGGAGCCACTCAAACACTTCGCTGAAGAGCTCGTACATCTGGGCTGTGTACTTGGCCTTCACCTCGCCCTCAAATCCATAGATCTGGTTCATGTTGTCTGTCTCGTGGTTGCCTGGCCAACAATGGGACAGAAGAGAATCCTCAGCATCCATGTCTACCAGCATTCCCCTGCCTGGATGCCCGCAGGTACAGGCCCAGGGACGCAGGGAGGATTGTCTACTGGTGGCTGGCAGTACCCAAGCCCACAATGTTCATGCATCAACTCACTGGCCCTTCACAGAAACCCAATGAGGTGTAGACAGTTTTCAGCCCATTTTCTGGAGGAGCAAACTGAGGCTGAGAAGCATCCGCAGGCTCATAGCCACAAGGGCTTCAAGGTCCAGACCTGTACTAACAGCTCCATTGCCAAGGAAGTGGCCAAGGCCTGGGCTCTGTCCTGACCCTGAGCCATCTGTGTGTCCCTTGCCTCTCTGGGCCCTGGGCTTCCCACATGGTGCCTTCCAGGCTGGAGGTACCTGTGGAGGATCTCAACAAAACATGAGCTCATTTGCAGAGCATCTGCTGTGGCCAGGCCCCACACTGTGCCCCCCCTTAGCTGGCACCACCTCACTCTTCCCTCCCTGGGCCTGGGGTGGTGGGACAAGTAAGCAGCCTCCCACCTCGTTCCCAGTTCTCCCTCCCTGCTTCCTCCCATGCTAGAGCACCTCCCACCTTCTAACACAAAATTCACCTGTAGCACTTGCAAAATGCCTGCCCCTGTACTACTCCGGGGACCCCGTGGGGAGCAAGCACCCAGTGGTGCTCAGGAGACTTCAGTTGAACTGATGGATAGAAGGAATCCGTACAACAGCCCCGGAAGGCTAATACTACCACAACTCCCACTGTACAGACAAGACCGAGGTACACAGAGGTGGAGCCTGCAGCCTTCCAGTGACCCCACTACCTCCTCTCCTCTCAAAGATGACCCAACCCTGTCTCATCATTTTTGGAGTTTTCATTAAAAAAAAAATTTTTTTTTACATTTCTCTTGGTGGGAAATAAGTAATATAATTCTCCTGCCCTCCCACCCCACACCTCAGGCCCCTTTCCTTTCCATGGAGGCGCCTCTGCCTCTTCTAGGGGGAGTGTGCATAGAGAAGCAAGTGTCAGGGCAGGGCCACTTTCTTTTTCTGGTTTGTAGGAATCTTCCCTTTCTCCTCTGGGAAGAAGCTTAAAGCCCTAGAGTCTTTAGGCTGAGGTGAGGGTATAAAGGAAGGAAACTCCCTTCCTAAGAATGATCACATTTCATGTTAACAAAACCCTCATTCAGTTATTCGGCTTGACATTATTGCCTGATTAGGACCACCCAAGAGCTTGTTTCATGCCCTTGTGCAAATTTTAAAAAAGGTCCCCCTTCCTCAAGACCCTTGACTGCCATCTGCTGGAAAATGGTCATGATAACATACACACCTACACTGTGATGTGAATGCTGCCCCTAGTGTGATGCTACTGTGCAGTGCACAGCCTGCTCAATCTTATAAGGCAGCCCTGTGTGTGATCTTGGTGAATCCACAAAATAAGCATGGCTGCAACTATTATCCTCGCTTTATAAAGAAGGAAATAGAGGCTCATAGCAGGGAAAGTAAGTGCCCCACCAAGGGCCCCGCAATCACCCCAGACCCTGCAGCCTCCTGACTCACCTCGAAGTAGGTGAAAGTGATCCGGGTACAGGAGCTTAAAGCCGAAAAGGGTGAGGATCACTTCTACAGAGAAGGAGCCACGGTCCACAAAGTCACCATTAAATATCTGCCCTGCTAAGGAAAACGCAGCAGGGGTGGGGGATGGGGGATGGACTGTTCCCTCCCCATTTCTCCACACGCCTGAGGTGCCTGCTGGCACTTCCCAAGGAGTGAGGACTCAGAGGGGCTCGGAGGGTCTGGGCATCTGTCCCTTTCCTCTCTGTGTGGCTCTGGCCAGCTGCGTGGCTTCTGAACCTCAGTAGGATGGTACCGAGGACCCAACCTCACCTGTTCCTCAGGGAAGCCAATGGTGGTAGGGGAGGGGTGGGCAGTCAGCCTGCTTCAGCTTTGCACCCCAAACAGGCCCAAGCCACAGCGGAAGTGAGACTCAGGCCCTCCTACCCAGCAATACATGGGCCTAGTGACCGTTTATCAAGCAGATGTCACAATAACAGCGACAAATACTCACATAGCATCGAGTGCCAGCGAAGCCCTGTTCTTAGCCTATCACATGCATTAACTCACCTACTCC
>NW_007733391.1:78693-82233 GCF_000696425.1 Galeopterus variegatus | reverse complement strand
CGCCAGGGAGCCCCTGCCCCCACCCCCTCCAGCCCACCCACCGCTGCCCCATAGTGCGCACCTCCTTAAGTGTGGTCTCCACGAGTGTGCTAAGCTTGGAGAGGACCTCTTTGACCTGTACCAGAATCTGGAAAACAGGACAGACTGTGAGTGGGACCAGCTGGAGGGCCTGCCACCACCCTGGGCCCTGGGAACCCGGACTGCCCAGAAGACACTGCTGCGCTGAGGCAGAGTGGGCAGAGGAGGAAGGGGAGGGAAGGCCCGGATGAGTGGGTGCTGGCCGGGGCTGGAGGTGGCCTCTAAGCTGTGTTCTGGGTGGCCTGTGTGGTGTATAAACATCAGGATTATTTCACATAAAAACCTTGATTCTTTCTTTCTCTTATAGTAATCAGCATCATGAGGAAACATACAGATGAATCCAGATTGTAGACCAGCTTATAACACAAGTGACCTGGACACATCTAATGTCACTGTCATCAAAGAGTGTCCTCAAAAAGGTGTGAGACTTTCTAGATGAGAAAAGGTAAAAAGGCAGATCATATATAGTATTTGAGCCTTTAATGGATTCTGGATTTTTTTTAAAAAAGCCAAAAAAGATGTTTTGGGGAAAACTGGGAGAAATTAAAATATACGTCTGAGAAATGCAGATTAAAGATGACCTTGATAATGTCATGTATATTTGCCAGTGTTTCCAGATTTTATGGACGGCCTATGCACTGTTTGCTTTAGTCAACATTATCATATTAGTGGCAACTTGCCAAGGTGAGACAACTGAATGGCAGTCACACAGGAAAATGTCCTTGATTTTAGGAGATACAGGTTATAATGGCTGCAACTTATTCTCAAATGTTTCAGGAAAATAAAAGAAAAAAAGTACATGCACACACACGCACACACACACGCACACACACATGCACGCACACATAAGTAGACAAAGTAAATGTATCAAAATGTTAACAGTTGGTGACTCTAGGTGAAGGATACGTGGATGGTAATTGTACTGTTCTTTCAAACTTTCTGTATGTTTGGGTTTGACAATTTCCAAAATAAAAAGTTGGGAAGAAAATAAAAGTGTTAAAAAAAAAAAAAGTGTCAGACTGTAGAAAGTTGCAAAAGACTGTCACTCTCACCCTAATGATGAGAACAAGTCAAATAACCAACAAAATCAAATTAAAAAAAAAAATCATACGAAAGCCAAGAACTCAGAGAAACTGAAATTAATCAAACTGCAGACAGCGACGAGCCCCTCCTTGGGGCAAAGAAGCCATGTCTACTCTCCTCCTGGCAGTGCGGTGGGAGGGCAAGATCTGCCAAAGCTGAGTGCAAGGAGAAGCCAGTGGAACAAACTGGCTGTGTGAAAAAAAAAATAAAAAAAAAAAAAAAAAAACAAAAAAAAAACAAATAACCAACAAAATCAAATTAAAAAAAAAAATCATACGAAAGCCAAGAACTCAGAGAAACTGAAATTAATCAAACTGCAGACAGCGACGAGCCCCTCCTTGGGGCAAAGAAGCCATGTCTACTCTCCTCCTGGCAGTGCGGTGGGAGGGCAAGATCTGCCAAAGCTGAGTGCAAGGAGAAGCCAGTGGAACAAACTGGCTGTGTGTGGGCTGGTGTGACGGAGGAGAACCCCAGGGAGCCCAGCCTCAGTATGCCTCAGCCCCACCCTCCAACTCTCCCACACGGCTTCACAGAAGGCTGGGCCCAAGGAAGCAGGGTGGAGAGAGACCTCCTGAGGCACAGAAGTGGGGGGCGAGACTGCAGAGCAGAGAACTCCACAGCAACCTCAAAAATCAGGTGGCAGGGCTGAAAAACAGATCTCCCACAGTTCCCAAAGCTGGTGACTTTAAAATATCCCTGGAATTTTGCCAGGGCTAAGATCCTAAACCCTGCTGAAGGGAAAGTCCTCAAAACATTAAAGCCGGTGGAGGACTAATACAAACAAAAACTACCCCTAAACTGCAGATTAGGTCGACACAGCCCCTCACTCTTGCAGCCTAACAGAAGACAGGGGAGCCATTTCCTAAGAAAATATTTATTTACCTCAGTCTCTACTGTTCTTTTACATGAAATGTCTAGCATACAATAAAAAATTGACAACAGGACCTGGCCAGTTAGCTCAGTTTGTTAGAGCACAGGGGTCAAGGGTCAAGGGTACAGCTCCCTTACTGGCCACCCCCCCCCCAAAAGAAAGGAACTGACAACAGAGGCAGACTCTAAGATGAACCAGATGATGGAATGACAAGAGACTGTAAAATAACTCCAACAAATGTGTTAAAGGACCTTGTGGGAAAGGTGGACAACATGCATGAACACATGGGGCAGAGAGACAGAAACTATTAAAGAGCCCAACTAAATGGAAATGCTACAAATAAAAATACAGTATCAGAAATAAAGAATTCATTTGCTGGGCTTAACAGCAGTTAGAAAGAATCAGTGAACATGAAGACATCAGAAATTATCCAAACTGAGAAAAACAGACGGGAGCCGGCCTGTGGCTCACTCGGGAGAGTGTGGTGCTGATAACACCAAGGCCACGGGTTCGGATCCTATATAGGGATGGCCGGTTGTCTCACTTGCTGAGCGTGGTGCTGACAACACCAAGGCAAGGGATGAAATCCCCTTACCGGTCATCTTCAAAAAAAAAAAAAGAAAGAAAGAAAGAAAGAAAAAGAGGAAAAAAGTGGGAAAAAAACTCCAGTTAAGATTATGTGGAACAGTACCAAATTATCTAAAAAGCACATAATTAGATTTCCAAAAAGAGAGAAGAAATGGGAAGAAGAAATATGAGGTATTTCAAGAAGTTCATGGAAAGATTCGTATTACCTTTTAATTCCACTTTTCCACAAACTTTTTGAAGTACCCTTGTATATGAAGAAATAATGGCCATAGTCTTCCCAAAACAGATTAAAGATACTGACCCGCAGATTTGAAAAGCTCAGTGAATAAATACAGGATAAATACAAAAAAACACTTCAAGGCAAATGAAAGCCAAACTACTGAAAACCAAAGACAAAAACTTAAAACCAGTGAGGAAAAAGGACGGGCTGTATTAAAAGAGCAAAGATATTGAATAACACCTGAGTTCTCAATTGAAACAATGGAGGCCAGAAAACATTGGGAAAAGCATATTTAAAGCACTGAAAGAAAAAACATCAACCAGAATTTTACATCCAGCAAAGATATCTCTAAAAAATGAAGGCAAAATAAAAAAATTTTCAGGCAGAGGGAAGCTGAGAGAATTAAGTCTCCAGCATATGTGCACTTCAAGAAATGCTAAAAGTGTTTAGGCAGAGGGGCATGACAGCAGATTAAGCTTACAATTGCAAAAAGAAACAAGGATTAACAGAAAGGGTAAATATGTGGGTAAATATACCACATTCAAAAAAAAAGTTAGCTATATACGTATGAGAGTACTTCAAAAACTTCATGAAAAGATTCAAAATTTTCTTTCTTTTTTTTTTTTTTAAAGATGACCAGTAAGGGGATCTCAACCCTTGACTTGGGGTTGTCAGCACCACGCCCAGCCAGGGGGCAAAA
>NW_007733391.1:61255-78683 GCF_000696425.1 Galeopterus variegatus | reverse complement strand
CTATATAGGATCCGAACCCGTGGCCTTGGTGTTATCAGCACCACACTCTCCCAAGTGAGCCATGGGCTGGCCCTCAAAATTATCTTTCAATTCTATTTTTCCATGAACTTTCTGAAGTACTCTCATGTATATAAGTGTGTCTAAGCAAGTCTATGTATACATACATACATACAGTTCTTTAAAATATTGATTAAAGAAAAAATAAAGATGTATTTATCATGGAACTTATAGCACATGCTATACCACATAGCACAAAGGTCCAGAGAAAGTAAAAGGAATCACATGTTGTAAGATTTTTTACATTGTTTATTAAGTAGCATAATATTATTTGAAGATAGACTGGGATAAGGTAAAGTTGCATATTGTAATCTCTGGAACAGGTTCTAGGAAATCATTAAGCCCCACAGAAAATATTTTCAGAGGCTACTTTCTCAGTTCTCCACAGGAGGGTACCAGATTCACAAGACAGAAGTTAATTAACAGCACACAATTAATGCCTAAGGGCATAAGGGCTCATATTCTCTAGAAAACCTTAGTTGAGAAGGGCTGATCTAGAGCATCCACTAAACAAACACTCCCTTCCTCCCCACACCCATTCTAAAGTATAACAAAAAATCCAATTGAAGGGGCCGGCCCGTGGCTCGCTCGGGAGAGTGCGGTGCTGATGGCACCAAGGCCCCAGGTTCGGATCCCATATAAGGATGACCGGTCACCTTGCTGGCTGAGCGTGGTGCTGACAACACCAAGGCAAGGGTTAAGATCCCCTTACCGGCCATCTTTAAAAAACAAAAAACAAAATCCAATTGAACAGATAAAATAAAATGCAAAGATTCTAGATTAACACAAAAGAAAGTCAGAAAAGCAGGAATTTGGGGAAAAATAAATGGGACATTTAGAAAAGAGGTATCAATCGGGCTAACTGGCTGGCTCAATTGGTTAGAGCGCAGATTATAACACCAAGGTCAAGGGGTCAGATTCCCAGACCAGCCAGTCGCTCCCCTCCCCCCCTGCCAAAAAAAAAAAAAAAGGAAAAGAAAAGAGATATAAAGACTAGATTTAAATTCAACCATATCATAGTTTCATTAAATATAAATGAGGCTGGCCGATTAGATCACTTGATTAGAGCACAATGCTGGTAACACCAAGGTCAAGGGTATGGATCCCCTTTCTGGCCAGTTGCCAATCAATCAATCAATCAATAAACTAAACACTCCAATTAAAAAGTATACACTGTCAGACTGGATAGAAAAGCAAGACCCAATTATATGCTGTTTACAAAAAAACTCACTTTAAAGACACTGACAGGCTGAAAATAAAAGGGTAGAAAATTTATACCATGCGAATACTAAGTATAAAAAAAATTGGTCTACGGGTATCCTGAGAGACGGGCGGGGGGGGGCCCATGAGCCTTAGCCCCACCCCTGCCACACATCCAGGCCAGCATCGAAACCAGACCATGCCTGGGATCCTGCGTGGCCTGCAACCACCTACACCTGCAACCAGATCCTAGCATGTACTTATTAACCACATGTCTTTCTCTGGGTTGTGTGAATTATCTGCTCATGTCCCTCATCAAATTTCTGCTTAGATTTTTCTAATTCATTTTTAAGAGTTCTTTTTGCAATAAGGATGTTAATCTTTATATGTTTAAAAAAAAAAGTAGAGTAAAACAATGGTTACCAGAGGCTGGGACGGGTGTGGGTGGGGGGGTGTTTAGGGGTGAACTAATGGGGACAATACTACACTACCCACCCTAAGTGAATCACTATGCAGCATATGCATGTATTGAAACAACACACTGGACCCCACAAAAATAAATATAAATAAAGCTGAATAAATAAATAGTGCTTGCAACTCTCAAAAAAAAAAAAAAATTGGTCTAACTATATTAATAAGAGAAGATGTGGACTTCAAGCCAAAAAGTACTGCCAGAGTAATTTTGGAATGATAAAAAAGCCCATTCATCAAGATGCATAACAATCCTAAATGTGCACCTAATAAAAGTTTCAAAATACAGGATGTAAAAACTGACCAAACTATAGGGAAAAATAGACAAATTTATAAGTACAGTTAGAGGTTTTAACAGCCCTCTCTCAATAAATGGTAGAATTAGAAAAAAAAAAAGACTATAAAAGATTTTAACAGCAGTCTCAACAATCTTGACCTAATTGACATTTATAGAGTCCTATGACTATCAACTGTAACATACATATTATTTTCCAAAGCACACTGCATGTTTGCCAAGATAGACCTAAAAATAGCCCCATACTGAATCATACGGAGTATGATCTCTGACTAAAAGAGTACTAAATTACAAATAGATAGCAATAATATATCGAGAAAATCCCCAAAGATTTGAAAGTTAAACAATACGGTGCTAATAACACCAAGGCCCCAGGTTCGGATCCCACATAGGGATGGCCGGTTCGCTCACTGGCTGAGCGTGGTGCTGACAACACCAAGTCAAGGGTTAAGATCCCCTTACCGGTCATCTTTAAAAAAAAAAAAAAATAAGAAATCAGAAAAAAATTCTAAATGAATGAGACTGAAAACAAAACATCAAAATTCATGGGATGCTGCTAAAGCACTGCTTAGATGGAAATTTAGTTTTAAATGCTTTGAGTAGAAGAAAAGGTATAAAATCAACAACATAAACATCTACCTTCAGAAGCTGGAAGAAAGTAAATTAAGCCCCAAGCATGCAGAAGAAAGAAAAAAGTTAAAAATCAATGAAAATCAATGAAATAGAAAAAAGATAATACAGAAATTTAACATGAGCAATGAAGACATATTTACAAAAAGACTTGTCCAAGAAAGTTCACGGAAAGTTCACAGCAGCTTTATTTATAAAAGCTAAAAAGTGGAAATGACCCAAAGGTCTTTCGGCAGAAGACTGCCAAACAAACCAGACTATTCATACAATGGAATAGTTGAACTACCAACACACAATGTATGTGTATGAATCTCACACACACTATGATAAGCAAAAGACACAATACTGAAGAGTATAACCCTGTACAACATTTACGTGAAGTTCAAGAACAGGAAGAATTAACTTATGGTGGTAAACATCAGATCAGTGGCTGCCTCTGGGCCAAAGAGAACTTTCTGGGTGATGGAAATGTTCTATAAGTTGTTTGGGCAGCAGCATTTAAAACCATTAAAACTCATCTAACCGGACACCTAAGATTTCTGCATTTCATTTTGTGCACATTATACGTCCATTAAAAACAACCGGAAATGTGGACACCCCTCTTCTCTCATTTTCATCCACGTGGTCATCTTAATAGCGAACCCATCCTGAGCACTAACTGGGTACCTGGCAGTGTTTTAAGCACTGTTGTGGACTAAACTCAATTAATCCTCACAACCACCCAAGGTGGGGGCAATAGGGTTTTCCCCATTTACAGAGGAAGAAATCAAGGGTCAGAGAGGTGAAGCCGCCTGCCTATGGTCACACAGCTAGCAAGTGGGGAAGTAGGGATTTGAACCTAGGCCGTTTGGGTCTAGGGTGCATCAACTGGCAACTTCACCCACTGCCTTCAGGGGGGGCAGGTGAATCCCCGCTAGCCAGCAGGTGAATCCCCGCTAGCCGCAGTCCCCACCGCTCCCTAAATCTTCCCAATCACCTGCCACACTCCTTTCCGTCACCTGCCTGTCAACCCCACTCCCAGGAAGTCCTGCATCCTCACAACCACCCTAGGAGGTGGTGGACACCAGCAGTCCCCCAACTTCCCTGCAGTCCTGAGAGGTCAGAGCAGGGGTCCTGGGAAGATGGGGTACTGGAGCCCAAGTCTCACTCAACCAGCTCAACACCCTGTGGCTGGGTGCCCTCCTGGGGGCCTCAAGGGCAAGATCAGCCATCAAGTCCCAAACAACCTGCAGCAACCAACAGCCACAAAGGCCCAAGAGCCTGGGATCAAAACTCTCAGCCAAGGGTGTTGCTGCTTCCTTACCTTTGACCTTGGGCCAGTCACCTAACCTCTCTGGCCCTGTGTCTCTGCACCTGTGAAAAGGAACCACCTGCTGCCTCCCCAAATCCCTGTGGCACTAGATGAGACCACGCAGCAACCCCGTGGTGCCCAGCACACAACTCCCCTAAGTTTCAGCCATCATGACCACCTTCTCTCACATTTTGCTCAGTGCCCACACCTGCCAGTGCAGTGACACTATCCTGTGTTCGCATACTTGTACTGTACCTGACAGGTGTGTTACCTGGTAGGCGCACTTCCGGTGCAGTTTCTTCTGTTCCTTGTACCACTGCATGAGCTCCTTCATGAAAGTGACTGTCACTTTGCCGTCCTCAAGCTTGGGCCCGCTGTATTCATCCTCGATGGCTGGTGTGTGAATGGGGAACAAAAGTCACACAGCCACTGTAAGGGTGGCTGGGGGGCGGGGGGTCCTGGCTCCAAGCATGAGGCAGACCCACTGGACACACAGGTCGACAGAGGGATGAAGCGAGCAAAGATTCCTCTCCCCAGCCAGGGCCTCTCAAGGCCACTTCTCTTCCTTCACCCCCTCTCCTCTCACCCCACTCGATCTTAGAGCACTTAGCACATTCACTCATTCCTCGACTCGGTCATCCCCTCTCCCCACTGGTGTATCAGCTCCTGTTTTGTTCACAGCTGTTTCCCAAGGTCTTAGAATAGTGCCTGGCACAGAGTAGGTGCTCAATAATTATATGTGGGATGAATGGCTGAATCTTCTCAGCACCTAGGGGTGAATCAGATATGGGAGGCCCATGAGGGGCTGGTGCTACTGTTGGGAGGGAAGCAGGGTGGAAGGTTGAGAAGCCAGCAGGGCGCAAGGGCCTGGGTGGAGGATGAGGGTGAGTGAGGTGGCGGGAGTCACGGCTCACCTACTTTGCCCACTGGGGAATTTGAGCCCCAGCTTCGTATTGTGGAGTTCCCAGACATGTAGGCAGAGAACACCAGAAAGCAGCCCGGGGACAGGGACTGGAGAACACCCCCGAGCCCACTGCAGCCCCCAGCTTTACAGGAGGAATGGTGGGCTTGTGCAAGGACGTGGAGTGTTTGGGCTAGGGCCGGTCACTGAGGCCCGACTCACTCATGCTCTCGATGTCCAGTGAGTCCACGACAGAGCGCTTGTGCTCATCGCCTGCAATTGCCCGCTCAAAGGCTTTCTGCTTCACGATCTTGTTGCACTCCTGGTATTTCATTTTGGCATCCTTGTCATGGGGCTTCACCTTCACCACCTGCGGGGGGGCGGGGAGAGGAACAATCAGGGGTGGGGATGCCACGGCTGCCCTCGGTCAGACCCCCCAGGCCACCAAGCACTGTGGTACAACTCAGGACATGGTTAACCTCCAAACCTTGGTTTCTGCATCTCCAAACTGGTCGTAACAAGAGTTGCCCAAACAGAGCTGCCGTGAGGGGGTAAACAGTTTAGCCCACGCAGGTGGTCTTCATAAATATTAGCTATGACTACTATTAGAATAAAACAGTTGCCCCATCTGAGGACCAAATGCTCAGCCTCAGGTTCCTCGCAGGACCAGTGCAGGTGTCTGCTGAGGCAGACACACTGTTATCGCTGCTGTGATTACCAAGGTGATAGGAGTCGAGAGGAAAGGTTGGGCTGGATCTAGTCACAATGAATAGCCCAGACTCATCTGAAGGGCCAACAACTTGTCGGATGACCCAAACTCCCTGAGCCTCAGTTTCCTCATCTATAAAATGGGGTGACAAGGGATTCCAGCGCCCTAGGCTGTAGGATAGCTAAGTAACAAGCACAGGGACTGGCAGGGAGTTGGGTTGGCAGGAAGCAGCCAGCACTGAGCGGCCTCCCATCCCTTGCTTGACCTTGGGCTCCTGGGAGACCCAGGACACACCATTTCCCTCAGGTTCCTCCACTGCAGAGAGGTGAGACTACGGGCCACAGATCCGGACCACCTGGGTTCACATCCCACCTGTGCCAATGATGCACTGAGTGACCTTGGGCAGGTGAGTTTGCCCCTATGTGGGTTGGTTTTCCCCTCTGTAAGATGGGTCTGAGAACAGGGTCTACCTCAGAGGGCCACTGAGAGAATTAAATGATAACATTTGTCAAATGTCTGCAGGAGTGCCAGGCAAGAACAAACTCCACATAAGGGTCAGTTGCTCTTGGTGGGTCTCTTTCAGGGCTGCTGTGCTAATTAAAGGAGATCATACACAATTAGTGCTAGGTATACCGCTTTGGGACACAGTAAGTTCCCAGTTAGAGAAACCTATCCCCATCCCTCTCTCCACCTCCTACCTCGCTTCCTGCACACACTGATCCTCTGAGCTCAAAAGCAGACAGGGCTGGATTCAGAGCCTGGCTCTGCCACTTACTTGCTGTGTGACTTTGGGCAAGTGACCTCACCTTTATCTGTAACTATTACTGTAACTGTGTAGATCCTGCCTGATCTGCCCCCACAGCTCCCCTGACAAGCGATAGAGAGGGAGGTGCCAGGGCTGGCCCTCAAGGGGCAGGGGCGACCCCTAGTGGAAACCCTGGGAGGGTGAGTCAGAAGCCTGTGCAAAGACACCGGATAACCCTTGTGGGTTGGTGGCTAGGGCAGGGGGGTGAGACTCCTTCACCATGGGAATAGGGGTGTGGACCAAGCTGGGTGGGAAGAAGCCAAGGTGAGCCAGGAGATGGTCTCCTCCCTGTCTGGGCAGGCCCAGGCCAGGGCACCTTGCCAGGCAGCTCTACCTGGGGTATGGGTGTGGTGCAGGCAGGGGAGGGAGGCAGCACTAGACAGCCCCTGGAGTCCCTTCTAATGGGGAGAGGTTATTATGACTCCACACCCTGGATAAAGTCCAAACCACCACGTGGCCTCACCCATGAGGCCCCACCCACCCCTCCATCTTTTCTGTTTGCCCAGCACTACCCAGCCAGACCACTCACAAATCCCCCAATGTGCCAGCTCCCTCGTAGCTCCAGACCCCTGTACAGGCTGCCCCCTGCCCAGAATACCTCCTTTCCACCTCCCTCTCCTTCCTAGCTCCTCCTTTTCCTCCAGGTCTCAGTTCCACTGTCCCCTCCCCCAGAAAGTCCCTCGTGACCCTCCCAGGCTGGGTGAGCCACCCCCTCTGGGCTCCCACAGGCTCCTGGGCTCCCTTGCCCCAGCCCTGAGCACTTCTGGGGACAGGTCTGTCCACCCCACTGGAAGGTGGCTCCACGAGGGCAGGGTTGAAAACAGCCACGACTGTGTCCTTAGCAGTGAATGAATGAATGAAGAACGAGACGAATGATGACAATGCAGGAGGAAGAGAACAGGGAGCAGCAATAACAACAGTGGCAACGGCAACAGGAATGATCATCACACACGGCTCACCGTTGTGAGCAATTAACTCGCTCATTTTATCCTCCATGCAGCTATAGGTGGTAGCATTATCACAATCCCCGTTTGGCAGATGAGGAAACTGAGGTCCAGAAAGGTGAAGTCACCAACGCGTGAAGCCAGGATTCCATTCTCTCCCAGATCAACTTGCACCCAACCCTAGGCTCCCAATTTCCACTACGCCTGCCGGGAAGTGCTCCCCTTCTGCCATCTCCCTTTCCTGCCCGGGCCAATTAAACAGCTCCTGCTGCCTCCTGTCTCTAGAGCACCCTTGTACACCCTCCAGGGAGGCAGCATTGGCTACTGGTCATGAGCTCACACTCTGGGGCCGGGCCTCCTGGGTCTGAATTCAGGCTTTCCAAGGCAAGTGGCCCCACCTCTCCAGCCTCCCTCAGTTTCTATAAAGTTGGGGTGGTGTCAGCACCCCTATGGAGGGATGGTGTGAGAATTGAGCCCAGCAACAAGCAAGTGCTCATTCCAAGGCAGCTGCTGCTGCTGCAATGACTCGCAAAGTCTGACTGGGACAATGAAAGTGGCCCTACCAAACTCTTGCTCCTGGGAAAAGGCATTTGCTGCAGACTGGAGGAGCCTGGCGGGGCCTTAAGGAACTGAGGCTTGCTGGGTCAAAACCTAACACTAGACTTTTCTTTAAAAAGTGGTATCTGTATTGTGTCGGTGTCAGTATACTGATTGTGATATTTAAGTATTTATGCCACATATAACATTGGGGGGAACTGGGATCTCTATTACCTCTTACAACTGTACGTGAATCTACAATGCTCTCAAAATAAAAACTTTTTCTCAAAAAATGGTATCCTCAGCTGGGAGTGCTCATAGGCAATACCTCTGACACTTGAGCTGATGAACATAGGTTCATAATCTCTACATGTAGCCCTGGGGGCTGCATGTGTTTGGGAACTGGGGATTTTTCAGATTTTAGAAAGACAACTCAGTACACACATAACACGGTAAATGACACCCCCAGCAGGTCCAGGGCAGCACCTGATAATCACATGCATAGCCATTACTGCAGCAAAACCTCCAGTCACACCATGTGGGAGCAATCAAGACTGTCAACAGCTTTTTAGTAGTTCAGGCCAGGTTTTGCCACCAAATAAGTTGCCCAAACTTACTAAAATAACTGTATTTTTCAGAACTGCTTGGGTTTTGGAACTGAGGGGTAAGGCAGTATAGACCAACAGCAAGATCCAGGTCCCACGAAGAGTGGGCCCACATAAGAAGGTGTGACAGGGCATTATGATTACCTACAATGTACAGCCAATGAGATGTGGTCCATTTGAGGCACACAGATTGGGGGTATGAGAGGGCAGATTTCTAGAGCAGGCAGCCCCACTGCCCAGCAGTAGTCTTAAGCATAACGCCAGGGTTTTCATCCCAGAGATCAAGAGCCTCTGGTGAATTAATTTAGCAAGTCATTCCTAGCATTCCTTGTATAATAAAACAGAAAAGAAGAGAGACAACTGCCTGAGGTAGGGGCAAGTATTGTGCCAAGAAACTCGTACACGCCCACGGTTAGGAGCCTGACTCTGGGAGTGAGCTTCCACTTCCTGGCTGTAGGACCTCAGGGGAGTGACCTACCCTCAGGGTTTTGGTTTCCTCATCTGTAAATCAGGGAGGGATAACAAGAGTCCCCACCGCACAGCGTTTTTGGAAAGATTAAATGAGTTATTACGGCATGAAGGGCCTTCAGTGAGTGCTGTAGTATCAGCTATGACTATTCCTGTTTCCTTTATATCTTTTTTTTTTTTTTTTTTTTTTAAAAAGATGACCGGTAAGGGGATCTTAACCCTTGACTTGGTGTTGTCAGCACCACGCTCACCCAGTGAGCGAACCGGCCATCCCTATATGGGATCCGAACCCGGGGCCTTGGTGTTATCAGCACCGCACTCTACCGAGTGAGCCACAGGCCGGCCTGCTGTTACCTTTATATATCCATACCATCGCTGTGTACAGCCTTTCGAAGCAAAATACATTTCTAACTGACTGTACTAGACTATGCTATAAGAAACCCAAGGCCAGACCATATCACAAACCAAAGCAAAAAACCAGAAGATCCCAGGAAGGGGTGAGGAGGGCAGAAGGAGTCCCACAGATCTGACCTGGGCTTGCATGACCAAGTGAGTTTAGAGCACAGACAGGAAAGAACAATACAGGTGGTGTTTCCTGAAAAGAAGACTCAATGGGGGGCGGGGGGGTGTCCATATGTATTAGTCAGGGTTCTCCAGAGAGACAGAACTAATAGGACATATACATGTAGACAGATATAGTCATGCAGCGTAATGATGTTTTGGTCAAAGACAAACCGCACATATGACAGCAGTTTGATAAGATCATAATATCATATTTTTATGTCTAAATAGATATGTTTAGATACAAATACCACTGTATTACAACTGCCTACAGTATTCATACAGTAACAGGCTGTACAAGTTTGCAGTGTAGGAGCAACAGGCTATACAATATAGCCTCGGTGTACCATCTAGGTACACCATCGAGGTTTGTAAGGTATGCCATCTAGGTTTGTGTAAATACACTGTGATGTTCACACAATCATATTGCCTAACAATGCATTTCTGAGAACATACCCCCATTGTTAAGCAACACACGACTGTATATGAAGGGGGATTTGTTAGGAGAATTGGCTCACATGACACCATCTTACCAATAAGTCCAGAGTAGTTGCTACTTCACACACGCTAGGTCTAATCAGCATTTCATCAATGTAATGAACCACTGTGATATCCCGCGGAAGGGAAAGGTGATCAAAATCCCTACAACCTAAATTGTGACATTGGGCTGGAGAGCTAATGTAGGACTGTGAAGGTGTATTGTTGGTCTTGCCAGGTGAAAGCAAACTGCTTCTGGTGGATCTTAGCGACAGACATAGAGAAAAAAAGATTTTTGCCTGATAAATAGCTGCATACTAGGTACCAGAAAATGTGTTAATTTTGCTCAACCAATGAAACCACATCTGGAAAAGAAGCTGCAACTGGAGTCACTACTTGGTTAAACTTAAGATAATCCACTGTCATTCTCCAGGATCCATATGTCTTCTACACAAGCCAAACAAGAGACTTGAAGGGGATGTGGTGGGAATCACCACCCCTGTATCTTTCAAGTCCTTAATGATGGCACTAATCTCTGCAATCCTTCCAGGGATGTGGTATTGTTTCTGATTTACGATTTTCCTGGCTAGAGGCAGCTCTAATAGCCTTTTCCACCATAATAGCCCTCAACTCACAGGTTAGGGACCAAAGAGAAGACTCTGCCAGCTCTTAAATATGTCTATTCCAATTACACATTCTGGAACTGGGGAAATGACCATGGGATGGGTTCAGGGACCCACTGTGAGTTGGACGTGAGCTAAAACTCCACTGATCACCTGACCTCCACAAACCCGTACTCTGACTGGAGTAATGACCTGGGCCATTGTGACGTTTCAGGTCTCCTGTAATTCTCAATCTGAGGCTGAAGGCCTGAGAACCAGGGGCCAGGGGTAGGGGAGAGTGGGGAGCACTGGGATAAGTCCTGGAGTCCCAAACTCAGAGACAGCCTAGGGTCCTGATGTCCAAGAGCAGGAGGGAAAGAGTGTGCCCTAGTCCCAGGAGAAAAAGAAGTCTTTCTCAGCATTGGATGATGCCTGCCTACACTGAGGGCAGCTCTTTCCCACTCACAGCCAATCACCTCTGGAAACACCCTCACAGACACACCCAGAATTAATGCTTTACCAGATCTATAGGTATTCCTTAATCCAGTCAAGCTGACATCTAAAATTAACCATCACACCATCTGAAAGGATTAATGGGGAGATGAAGGGTATATGTTGGGGGGGAATTCAACATGGAACCACTGGAAACGGAGATCAACGACCTAGGGTCTGTAGCTAGGCCCTAGAGGGAGAGCAGAATGGAGATACACCCAGCTCCCCCAGTCCCCTAAGAACAGCCCTTTCGGTGGGGCAGAGACTCTTTCCCCATCATAGTGTGGAATCCCAGACACCTCCAGGAGACACCTAAGCATGGGGCAGGCCCTATTATTCTACTGATCTCATTTAATACTCACAACACACTATGAGGCAGGCCCTATTGTTATATCCCCTGTAATACTGTAAAATAATATATAATATCTCTTTGTCCTGTTTCGTGGCATACAAGTGCTAAAATCTCGGAATCTCCAAAGTAATACATGTCTTTTTGTATGCTAATGAGTCAACTGATGGCTGGCAGCCCCTAGGTTGGTAAATGGTCAGGAAAGACCAAGACAGGATTAGAGGGTTAGGACTTTCAGCCCCACCCCCCAATTTCCAGGGAGTGAAGAGGGGCTGAAGGTTAAATTGATTACCAGTGGCCAATTATTTAGTCAATCATGCCTATGTAATGAAGCTTCTATAAAACCCCAAAAGACTGGATTCTGGGAGTTTCTAGATAGCTGAACACAGGGGCAGAGGGTAGCGTGCCCAAGACATGCTCCTTTCCCCATACCTCACCCTGTGCATCTCTTTGTCTGTATCCTTTGCAATACCCTTTATAATAAACAAGTAAATATAAGTGTTCCCCTGAATTCTGTGATCCTATCTAGCAAACTAATAGAATCCGAGGAAGGGGTCATGGGGACCCCGATTTATAGCCAATTAGACAGAAGCACAGGTAAAACAATCTGGGGCTGGCGAGTGGCACTGGAAGAGAGGGAGGCAGTCTTGTGGGCCTGAGTCCTCAATCTGTGGGATCTGATACTATCTGCAGGTAGACAGCGTCAGAATTGAATTGAATTAGAGGACACCCAGCTGCTGTGCGACGCAGAACTGACTGGTTGCTGGTGAACAGAAATCTCCACACATTTGGTGACCAGAAGTCACAAGAGTCTTCTGTGTTGATTGTTGAGTGAGAGTATAGAAAAACCACTTTGGTTTTTATTCCTATATTCTCACCCTTTTTACAGACGAGGACACTGAGGCCTGAGAGCCAAAGCACTGGGAGCCACACAGCTTGTATCCAATCTGAGCTGGCTGTGAACCTGGGTGTTCTGAGCACAGAGCATGCGCCTCCAACCCCTGCACTGGTGACCTTCAGACCTTCGGACCATGACCCACAGTAAGAAACCTGTATTTTACATCACACCTGACACCTGTCTATATTCATGTAAGTGAAATACTTTTCACAAGACAGTATTACACACTTTCTCCAACAATGAACTGTTTTTTCTTCTCTATTTGATGAAGACAAAAGTGCTGATCTCAAACCATCCAACTGACTTTGCACCTGACTAACAGGTACAACCACAGACTCTGGGTTCAAGTCCCAGCTCTGCTGCTTCCCTGCTAGGTGATCTTGGAGGAGGGGCTTCCCCACTTTAGAACTCAGTTTCCATCCTGTAAAAAGGGTTGAATTCATGCCTGGAAAGACCTCAGAGCAGTGAATTGGGCCCACAGCAAGCACATAGAGAAGCAAACCGAGGCTGAGACCCAGAGGGCCTAACCAAGGGCCAGGAAGCTGAGAGGCAGCCTTGAGCTTGTCAGTTTCAACCAAGGTCATATACTGCCTCTCTTTCCACAACTGATCTCCTGGTCTAAGAGGACAAGGCCTGGGCATGTTCTCCATGAAACCCCAGCATTTGTCACAAGACAGCCTCTGGGGGGCAAGAGGTAACCTCTTGGGATGGGGAGCTGCCCCAGGGCACACACAGCCTGAAGAATCAAATGAGAATATTGGGCTGAAGGCCTGCAGGCATGTGGATGGCCTGCTGATGGCAGGATCTCAGGCTCATAGGGGGTCCCAGCACTGCCAGGAGAGCCCCCACAGGGAAATAGGCCAGGACAACTTAGGTGCTGGCTGTGGCCCACCTCAGGTTGGTTCTGGTAAGAGCTCTGATTCACCATTCCCTCCATGGCATCCACAAGGCCAGGGAGACAGACCAGATGTGCTACATCCATAGGATGCCTGGAACCCACCACCCACCTTGTGGACTGTGTGGCGTTAGGCAGCAGACAAGGCCAGAGTCACGAAAAGAAGCCCTGTTCCTTGCCCTGGGCTCCTCTGTCTTCTGCCCCCAGTCTGCTCCACCTGAAGCCTGCCCCTTCTATCAGTGGTTACTCATTACTGAGGCCTCCAGCCCCAGTGACCTTTACTCACTCACTTCATCAGAGCCCCACTCCTCTTGTCACCATTTTCCAGATGAGGACACCAAGGGACAACACCAGAGGGGCTTGGCCAGGGAATGTCTGGGAGCTCAAGCTTGTAAAGACTCAGCTCTGCTGCTCTGTTACCCCAGCCCTCCTCCAGACCTCTGCCCCCTCTGTAACACAGGTGTCCCTGGTCCCGGGCATGACTCAAGCCTTCACCTGGCCCAAAATCCACTCCCCTCCCCAGGCCAGGGGCCAGCAGTCCAGGCCGTCTGACTTGACTCCCTCCAACTGCAGACTGTGGCTTCTCAGCCCAGTGGCTGCTCCTCCCTATTGACTCAAGCCTTCACCTGGCCCAAAATCCACTCCCCTCCCCAGGCCAGGGGCCAGCAGTCCAAGCCATCTGACTTGACTCCCTCCAACTGCAGACTGTGGCTTCTCAGCCCAGTGGCTGCTCCTCCCTACCCAACAGAAGCTGCTCAGAGTGTGTAATGGATGCAGTGGAAGGAGGGAGGGAAGGCATATCTACATATGGGGGGGTGGCAGAATAATAACCCATTTAACACATACTGAGCCCCAGGGTGCACCAAGCACTGTCCCAATGAACAGAACACACACCCCTGCTCTCAGGGAGCTCTCTGAGTCGGGAGAGACAAGGCCCTGAAGCCCAGGCTTCCCGCCACTTAGCAGCTGGGGGTTACTGGGCAGGTGACTTAACTGCTCTAGGCCTCAGTTTCCTCATCTGTACAATGGAGGCGATCACAGTTCTTACCTCTCAGGGCTGCTACAATGATTCAGCCAGCTGATCTCCATGAAGGACGCAGAACCCAGTGATGTGAAGATGACCACTCTGCAAGTCCCTACCACTACTGGTAGGGTCATCAGAGCATGTCATCAGTGGGGGCAGTGGCAGAGGAGTGACTGGCTCTAGATCCTCCCTCATCACCACACCACGCCACCTCCCCTTTGCAGTCTCTCCCCAGTGCATTGCCCTGTGTATTTCCTTCAGAGCTCAGCTCCACATCTGCAGTTACTGTGCTCACCTATTCAGTGACATGGGGTTGCTTTTTTGTGCACCCGGAGTTATGAACTCCATCAGAAGAGGGCTGTGTGGCTCTTGCTCAACTCTAATGGCAATAGCGACAACCATGATGATGGCTAATTATCAAAGAACACTGACTATGTGCCAGGTGCCACTCTAAGCACTGGAAAAGCACAGCCTCATGTATTCCCTCCAGCAACCCTTAAGGGCAGGTCCTATGCTTTCCTCAGTTCACAGATATGCAGAGGAAGGTGTGAGAGGTGGTGACCTTGGCCAGGGTCATGAAGTGTGGGACAGCAGGGCATGCAGGTGAACCTGGGCAGTCTGCTCCAGACCGAGGGGCATCACGGGCATTTGCTGCACAAGTGAGTGGTAGGTAAATACCACTTGTTCCTCACACCTACCCCTCTAGCCATGCTCCCTGAGCCCGCCCCGCCCAGTCCCAGGCGGGCCCTCAGCATCCACCTAGCTCAGGCAAGGGAGATAGCCCCTCCCCTTAGCCCAGCTCACCGTCTCATAGTCACGTAGGGCAGCCCGGAACTTGCCCAGTGCCATGTTGCTGGCGGCCCGGCGGTAATAGCCCTTGATGTACTTCTTGTCAATCTCGATGGCCCGCGTGGCATCACCCAGGGCATAGCCATAGCACTCGGTGCGCAGGTAGGCCAGGCTGCGATTGCCATAGTAGATGGCATTGCTGGGGTTCAGCTCGATGGCCTGGCTGTAGAACTTGATTGCGTTCTCGTAGTCCTTCGCTGTGGAGATGGAGGAAGAGGAGGAAGAAGCGTGAGGTGGTGCTGCAAGAACAGGTGTACCTTGGCTGGATATTGGTCCAGCCTCCCCGTTTACAGATAGGGAAACTGAGACTTGCAGCTGCGCTCAGAAAGGTCTCCTCAGCCTGCTCCCTTCTCCACGTCCTAACCGTTCCACCCTAGCTCAGGCCTTGTCCCTTCAGACCATATTCTCCAGGACCAGATCCGATTCTACCCACCAGTCCACCCAACCACCCACCCCTCAAGGCCCCAGCTGGGCACTACTTCTTTCAGGACCTCAGGAGTCTCCTCGAACCCTCCCCATGGTCCAGAGGGGATATGTGAGTGAGCACCAGAGTGGAGATTTGAATCAGGCAAATGTGAGTCTCCCCTGGCTGTCCAGCTCCCCAAAGCAGTAAACAAGCCAAACAGGGCATCAAGTGGGAGAACAGGAAGTGAGAAGGAGAAGGAATCCACTTAGGCCTCAAGGAGAAGGGGACTTATCAACAGAGACCCAAGGAGCGACACACCAGATGGGAGGAAGAGCATTCTTGACACAAGGAACAGCAGGTGCAAAGGCCCTGAGGTGGGGGTGAGGCTTCTGTGCAAGGATCAGTGAGAGGTTGGTAGGGGTGGGGCTGAGGCTGGGGTTGAGTGAGTTCAGGGAAGGTAAAAGACAAGGACNCACATAGCAAGTGTCAGGCAGGGATTCTAAGCCAAGGCCAAGACCAAAATGCTGCTACTCTAACCCACCCCCATGCCAGGGTGATCTCTGGGTGGGAGCCTGGCATAGGGGCCAGCACAGATCCACGAGTAGGTGGCCTGCTGGGCCCAATCCCTGGCTCTGCTTCTCACTAGCTGGGTGTCCCTGGGCAACTTACATACCCCCTCTGGACTTGAGTTTCAGAGGGTTCTTCTCGTACTACCTGGCCTGAAACAGGTGTCCCCGCCCTGAACCCCACTTTACTTTTCTCCAGAGCACAGACCTGATGAACAATGACTTGCTTTTGTTTTGTTTTTCGCTTGTTAACCATCTCCCCCATTTGAACTAAGCCCTGGGAGGGCACGGGCCCTGTATGCGTTCACATCAGCCTCCACCCTGCCTTCCCAGGGCACACAGTCCAGTGTGGAGACAGATTCGTCCCCAGACAGTGATGACCCAGAGTGTTTAGGGCTGTGCAGCCCAGAGGGGATGCTGGAGCTGGGACCTAGAGGATGAGAGTCAGGTGAAGAGAATGGAAGGAGAGGGTTCCAGGCTCCATGAAAGATAGGGAAGGAAGGAAAACAGGAAGGGAAGGAGAGAGGGAGAAAGGAAGGAAGGAAAGGAGGGAAGGATGGAGGGAGGGAGAGGGGGAGAAGGAAAAAGAGAGGGGGAGACTGCAAGAGGGAGAGGGAGAAAGAGACTGACACTAGAGAAGGGAGAAGGAACCGAGGATATGGCCTGGAACAATATAAGCAGCACCCTTTTTGCCAGATTGACTCCTGACAATCTTTCAAATGGCTCAGATGTCCCCTCCTTCAGGAAGTCCTCCTTTACCTCTACACTGGGTCAGGTGCCCCCCTCTGGAATGCCCCAGCCCCTGGGCTCCCCCATCCTAGCCCTGTCTACTCTGGGTTTTCACTGTTAGGTGATGAGTGTGTCCCCCCAGGATTGGGAGCCTCAGGAGGGCAGGGCCTAGGACTGCCCAGAAACCAACAAGGACAGAACCAGGCCGCCCAGCTCTGACTGACCCTCCCTTGAATGCCCGAGCCTTTGAGGACTCCTTCTGGTCTCCTGGCAAGGTTTCAGAGGCCGGCTGGCCAGTGTTCTCGACAGCTGAGGTGTTACTTACCTGAATGGCCCAGGGTGGGGAGCCTGGTTTCTGGAGCCCGACCTCAGGCCGAGGGCCCCCCTGCTCTGCCCTTCAGTTTGCTCATCTGAAATTCCAGAATCACAATTGGCTCTGCCTCATTAGGTGGTTGTGAGGGAACTTATGTAGGAAAAGTGGCTGCGGCAGAGGAAGCAGCAGCACGTACTTGTAAAAGTGAATGACACTAATGAAGGGAAGGAGAGAAGGGAGCCACAGGAAATGGGAGGACCTGAGCTACCTGTGTGCATCCACACCCCAGCCCTATTCTATGTGCTTTACAGATACAAGTGCATTCCATCCTCCAGACAGTCCCCATTTAGAGAT
>NW_007733391.1:58204-60372 GCF_000696425.1 Galeopterus variegatus | reverse complement strand
AGGCTTCCTTAGGGGTTAAGCACAACCCCCTCACCCATTTTACAGAAGGGGGGGCAATGAGGCCCAGAGAGGGGAAGAAGACTGAGCCAATTCCCTTGGACTGGGACCTGAGTTGGGGACCAGGCTCTGCCTCCTATGACCTCTGGAATGGGCCTGAGCTCACAGAGCAATGGTCGTGGTGGACAGAGGGTCCTCTGAGCCCCTGGGGCTCCTCTTCTCTCTGTGGAGGTAAGGATGGTTTTGGTAAGAACTCTAAACATGGGAGCCAAGCACGTGGCAAGGAAGAGGATATCCGGGCTCTGCTGCTCACACACTCTGACCTTGGGCAAGTGGTTTCACTTCTCTGAGCCTCTCTGAGCTTCTCTGAGCCTGGCTTCCTCTATAAAACAAACAAGGCTGCTCCTACCCACCTCCCAGCACCCCAGGCAGGATGAAACCCAGTGGCATACCTGGCCACTGCAGGGGCTCAATTAAAGCAAGCTGTAATTATTCTTTTTATTGTTACTCCCACAGCCCGAGCCCGGGGCTCTATGCCTGCCACTTCCTGCCAGAAGTGAGGAACCTGAACCAGGAGGGGCTTTCTCTTCTGTGCAGCCTCCATCCTGGGCATCTCTGGCTGCCTGCCCAGTCCCAGGGCTCCTGAGAACTTGGATCCTGGGACTTGGGGAGCAACGGGCCCTCCCAATGGCTACTGCTTCCCAGAATTCTCGCCTAACCTCAGCAGCCACCACCAGACTTGTTGCTCCTCCCAAGCCCCATTTTAGGGGTGGCCCTGCCTTCCACCCCATCCCCCAGCTGGAGAAATGGCCTTATCCTGAACACTTCCCAACCCCTTGACCCCTAAAGCCCTGTAGTCACTTCGTTCTGTCATGTCAGACTTCTGAACATCTCTCAAATCCATTTGCTCTCTTCCAACCCCACAGCCCCGCCTGCCCTGGTCTGGCCTCTGTCCTCTCCTGTCCAGGTTCCGCCCCAGCCTCCACCCTGGTCTCTCAGTCTTCAGGCCTGCTGCTCTAGAGAAGTTTTTCCAAACCCCAAACATGGCCCTGTCCTTTCCCAACAAGGAAGCACCCATGGCTCCCTAGGGTCCTGAGAGATCTGCTCCTTGCAGCCTCACCATAAACTCCTCCTGCCACATGTACCTCAGCCACACTTGCCTCCTTTCCTCAGTGCCAGGCTCTGCTCACCTTTGGGCCTCTGCCACCCTGTTCTCTCTGCCTGGAGCACCCTCCCCCCCTTCAGGTGGCCACTCTCACTTCCTCTCGGAAACACTTCTTGAGTCAGTTTCCGTCGTGGGTCGGCGGTGCCACCACCTCTCACCTGTCCACCATCCTAATCTCCTTCCTGATCTCCAGTCTTGCCCTGGTGTTCAGTCTCCACACGGCAGCCAGGAAATCTTTTGCAAACAGTAATCAGACCATGTCGTTCCTCTCTTAAAAACTTCCATGGCCTCTCTGCCACCCTCAGAATGACATCCATTTCCCCAACCTGGCCTCATCTCTTACCAGTCCTACCTCCCTCTCATGGTTCCTGCTTAATTAAACTTCCCCACACTTTGAATATTTCTGCTCCCACTGGAGATCAATTTTCCACTAAGACTCTAGATACCCCCAACCCCACCTTCTCCAGGGCTTTGCTGCTGCAAGTCTCCCATCTCTCCTGTAGAATCCATTCTCCATTTCTATTGGACCATAGTGTACTGTTCCATCCTTTTAAAAAAAGCAGCCTCCCCTGGCCCCACAAATTCCCCTTTTACCACCCTCCCCCGTTTCTCCACTCCCCTTTAGAACCAATATACCCAAAACACTTGTCAATATTTGCTGTCTCCACTTCCTCACTTCCCATTCATTCTTCAGTGCCTCAGAGCTGGCTACCACCCTCATCATTCCCTAGCCCTGCTCTTGTCAACATCACTGACCATCAACACCTATGGAGCTAAATCCAATGGTCAATGCTTCATGCTCACCTTGGCTGCATGTGACCCAGGACAATGGCTCCTACTTCTAGAAGCACTCTCTTCTCTTAGCTTTCCTGACACCTTCCCTGGCTTTCCTTCCGCCTCACTAACCATTCCTCCTTAGCCTACCCCTCTTCCACTCTAAATATTAGAGTTCCTCAGGATTCTATCCTCAGCCCCTTCTCTAGATCCTCTTCCTAAGATGACCTCA
>NW_007733391.1:55824-56797 GCF_000696425.1 Galeopterus variegatus | reverse complement strand
ATCACCCTGTTGGTTTTCTTTCAAAGCACTCATCATGATTTAAGTATTTTATATTTGTATGGTTATTCATTGTCTGATTCTCCTACTAAAGTACAAGCTGTCTAACGGTAGGGCCACATCTCTCTCATACACTGCTATCACAATCCTTGGCACACAACAGATGCTCAATAAATATTTGTTGAATTAATGAATGGGTGCCCCCTACCTCACCCCTTCCCAAGATCCAAGTCACGGTACTGTTGCGTATACCCCACCTCTACTACTAAGGTCCCCCCACACGTCCCTTTTCCTTGGGTCGCCCTAAATCTCCTACTTCCTTGCCCTCCCCCCCATCTAATGACCAATTCCCCACCCCTACCATTGCCTCCTCATTGGGACCGTCCCCACCCTACCTTCCACTTGGTGGCACCTACCCCAGGTCTCCCCCACTCGGTAGCGCTATCACTCCCCCACCACATGTCACTACCTGGAAGCGCCCCCGTCGGGTCCTCCCCACCAGGCAGCACCTCTCCGAGTCTCACATTTGGAAGCGCCCTCATCCTGGTCCCCTTCCACCCCACACTGAGTAGCCCCCTCCTCAGTCTCTCCACTTAGTAGCGTCCACTCCCTACGCCACTTCTAGGGACTACCCCTCCTCTCAGAAGCCCCCTATGTCGCCCCTTGGTAGCGCCAAGGGCCTCCCCACGCCTGGTCACTTGGTCGTGCCTGCCCCGCGCCCAGGCTGCAGCTCCGCGTTGCCATGGTTCCGCGCGGGCCCGGCACCCCTCAGCCAGGGCCGCTGTCCACCCCTCCTCTGAGGCGGGCGCACCTTTGAAGTAGTCGTTGGCCTGCGTCTTGAGCTCCTCTGCCCGCTTCAGAGAGCCATCAGCCGGGGGCTCGTCCCGGGGGGACTCAGCACATTCAGTCCGCTCGCCCTCAGCCATCGCCATGCCGCAAAGCGCCCCCCACCCTGGCAACGGCGGCCAGCGGCACC
>NW_007733391.1:50764-55209 GCF_000696425.1 Galeopterus variegatus | reverse complement strand
CCCGGCCGAACCGTCGCGAAGGAGCGCCGAGTGTCCGCCGCCGCTGCCGCACAAGTGTCGTAAAGCGCGGGCCCCTAAAGAAGCCCTTGGCGCGCCTGCGCAGGGCTCGCTCTCCGTAGAGCGCGCTGAGGACAAGGTGACCAGGGGGTTGCCAGAAAGCACCCCTCGTGGAGTAAGCCGATAGGGAAGGAGAACAGAGGCGATCGGGGGGAAAGGCCCGACTTGGCCCCTGTCCCCAAAGTTACCACTTTCCGATGGCGCAAAAGTTTCTCGGGGCTTAAAGTGGGATTTTCCTGCCGTCCTGCTGGGTGGTGGGTGGGTGGCTCATGCCTCTGGCGGGTGTGGCTACTCTGCAGGGCAGCACCGTGCCCAGTGCGGAGCCGGAGCTGGGCGTCCAGCCCTCTGCCAATTACCTGTGTCATCTTGAACAAATCTTCCCCTCCTCTAGTGCCTCAGTTAGTCCTCTCTGAAAAGTGAGTGGTTTCTCAAACAAACAAAATAAGTTCCAACCTTGAGGGTCAGTGTTTCTGAGTTATTAGCCGAAGGCACCCTGGATCTCCAAGTCCTGAGCAAGGCTTGGAATGTTTTTGCTCCATTTTCTTTCTCTCTCTGCATTCAGCTTCCCAGATCTCGGTGAATCTTCAAAATGACTCCCCTACTTGTCTGCATTTTTGTTGCCTGGATCACAGCATCTTCCTCTACTGCTTCCCGTTAGCCCCCCTCCTCAAGTTTGTCCTCCATATGGGAGTTAGAGGGATCTTTTTAAGATATAAGATCATAGCGCACACACCCCAACCTTCGATGACTCCCCAGGGCCCTTAGGAGAAACCCCAAACTTGTTCTGATTACCTAGGAGACCCTGAATAGTCTAGCCTCAGGCAACATCTTCAGATCCTACCCCCTCTCCCAATCCCCACATACTGCACACACTTCCAGCCCATCCTTTCCAAGCCCTGGGCCTCTACTTATGACCACCTGTAGCACCAAGTCCTTTAAGGCTCTGCTCTGGCTCCCTTCCTGAAAGCACAAACTATCCCACCGCAAAACCTCTTGTCCTGTCGGTCTAACCCCACCTCTCCCACTGCTCCCCACCACAACCAACAATCATACTAGAAGGTAGATATTAGGGGGCCGGCCCGTGGCTCACTCAGGAGAGTGCGGTGCTGATAACACCAAGGCCGCGGGTTCGGATCCCATATAGGGATGGCCGGTTTGCTCACTGGCTGAGCCTGGTGCTGACAACACCAAGTCAAGGGTTAAGATCCCCTTACCGGTCATCTTTTTTTTTTAAAAAAAGGTAGATATTAGTATCGACCCCATTTTACAGACGAGCACACAGATTTGAAGATTTGCAGAGATCAACACACTTGCCCAAGATCACACCACAGGGAAGTGACAGAACCAGGATTTGAATCTTTCCCAACTAATTCTTGTGCTCTTAATTCCTACTCTACTGCCTCTGTATGTGCCGGTGCCCACACTGTGGGTTAATAGATCTTTTTTCCTCTCTCTCTTTCCTTTTTTTTTTTTTTTTTTTTTTTTTTTTTTTTTNCCACATTAGTGTTTGGCAGAGTGTCTGACACAGAGTAAGTACTTTTTATATTCACTCCACTACAAATTTTCAGAGTGGGGTAGAGTGCCTAGTGCTATGATGGGGGAGGGGGGCTTCTAGGGGGTTGTGGAAGGATCTTGTCCAACTGGGGCAGGCAGGGAGGGCTTCCTGGAGGAGGGGGGTGTCTGAACCAAGATCTGAACTATGAGTAGAAGATAACCAACTGAGGGGAGAGAGGAAGGGAGAAAGGCATTCGAGGCAGAGGGAACAGCAAGTGCAAAGGCTTGAAAGGAGTATTCTTCCCTTGGAGAGATTCCTATGTGGAACACAGGAGGGGGTTGAAGGTGGTGTACAGAGACGTGACAGAACAGACGCATCCACCCACACATGAGTCTGTAGACACACAATCTCTCCCTTGCACACATGTGCTCACTTAAGTATAGAGAATCCTGTCACATGGACATACATCAGTGCCCAGAATTATAGCGTCAAACATCCACACGTATACGCAGAATCACAACATGACCCAGACACACACAGGTACAAAAAATCGCAATGCCTCCCACACTCAGGAACACAGAAACCCAAAGTAACCAGAAACACACAAGGCAGAGTCATTTCACCCAGGAACTAACACATACATGTAGAAGGAATTACAAATCCCCACAACACAGGTTCACAGAATTATGTCACAAAGACTCACCAGTATACACAGAATGACACCACCACCAGACAAACACATTATACAGGCACACATAGGAACACAGAGTCTCTCTCACACACACACAATCAAAAAGTAATGTGGGGGCCGAGCCCGTGGCGCACTCAGGAGAGTGCGGCGCTGGGAGTGCTGCAGCGCTCCCGCCGCGGGTTCGGANAAAGGAAAAAAAAAAAAAAAAAAAAAAGTAATGTGGACACCCAGTGTACCCACACCCGACGCAACCCCACAGATGAGTCAACACAGAGCTCTGGTGCCTACTAAGGCAAGGTCTTTATGGTGGTATAGAGATTAGCGGGTTTCAGAGCCAGCATGGCTGGTCCAGTCCCTTCTCCCCTAGCCCAGCACAATTCCTTCCATTGAGAGCCCATGTTGCCCCCCTGAGGGAGGGAGGGGTCAGACCCTTTCCTCCCATAGCACCAATCTGGACAGGCCATCCCCTGACAAAATAGAGTGAGCAGTACCTTCCAAAAAGGGGGTGAATGGGGCTGAGAGGGAAAGCCCTTTTCCTGTGGGAGACCAAGAGTAGCACCATTGTACAAAGGGAGTTGGAGGGTAAGGGGACACGTAGCTGGTGGCAGAGAGCTGAGGAGTTCTGGCCTCTCTCCCCACCTGTCATATACAGATAGAGTTGTGCATGTACAGTGCAGCTGGAGCCCCAGGTCCCCCAGACACCTGGGATAAAGTCAAGGTAAGTGTATGCCTGGAGGGTTGGGGTAGGGACTGAAAGGAGTTCTAGTTTAGAAAAATTTTAGGGATATGAGATTGGAGAGACTTGAATATGAAGTCCATGAGGGACCTAGAGAATAGGGATCTGGCATGGGAAGACTGAAGGTAAGAAGTGGGGCAAGTTCAGTGGGGTGGGAAGCCCAGAATAGAGTTAGGAGGGTGAGATCTGGAACCAGGGAGTCAGGAGTTAAGATTCGAAACCAGAGGAATGTAGAGGGTGAAGTCTAGATTCTAGAATCAGAAGCATTTGTAGGCAGAGTTCTAGAACCAGAGGAATTTGGATGTGAAATCAGAGGCAAATAGGGGCTGTGAAGCCTGGAATCAGAGAAATTGAGAGAGTAAGAACTAGAGTCAGAAAAATCCCGAAGGCCAAGTTTTAGAACCAGAGGGATTTTAGAGTCCTAAGATCTAGAATGAGAAGGAATTGGGGGGTTGTAAGGTCTAGAACCAGAGATATTTATAAGGCAAGGTCTATAGTCAGAAGATGTTTGAAGGGTGAGTTCTAGATTTGGAGGCATAACATCTAGAGTGAGGGAGAGTAGGAAATTGTGAGGTTTAGAACCAAGGGAACTTATTGGGTGAGGTCTAGAATCAGAGGATATTTGCAGCTCAGTTCTAGAGCCAGAGAAATGGTAGATCATCAGATCTGGGATCAGAGGATCCTGAAGATTGCAAAGTCTAAAGATTGTATAGTCTAGAACCAGTGAATGGTGGAGAGCACGAGGTCTGCAACCTAAGAACTGGAGCATGGTTTCTGGTTTTGGAAGAACCGGTTATATAATCAAGAGATAAAACTCATTTTACTTCTCGAGAGTAGAGAGTTGAAGAAAAATAAGCTGAGCATTATGAGATCTGGAACGAAAATGATTTAGAAATTAGGAAGTCTGGATTTGGAACCAAAATGTATTACAGATCAGGAGGACCAGAATTAACAGGAAGCTTGCACTTGTGGGGTCTGGAACCAGAGGAAATCATTAGTTACAAGATCCAGAATCAGAGGGAGTTTAAGGGTATGAGATCTAGAACAAGAGGGATTTATAGGGAGAGATCTAGAACCAGAGGAATCTGGTGGTCATGGCCCTAGAGCCAGAGTGAGTGAGGGGTTGTGAGGCCCAGAACTAAACAATTTTTAGATTGTGAGGTTTGAAAATAGGCAGAATTGGAGGTTGTGAGGTCCAGAACTAGAAGAGCTGAAGATTGTGAGATCTGGAATCAAAGGGGTTTGGAGGATATAAGGTCTAAACCAGACCACACTGGAGGTAGTGTCGTCTAGATCCAGTGAAGGTCAGAGGATTTGCAGTCTGGAATGATAGACGGTTGGAGGTTGTACGGTCTGGAAGCAGAGGAAGTTGGAGGCTACCCGTGAAGTAGGAAGACCCGAATGAAGTCAGTGTTCAGGCTGGGAGTGGCAAGAAGTCCAGAGTGGAAGCGGTAGGCAGTGGAAGG
>NW_007733391.1:49036-50273 GCF_000696425.1 Galeopterus variegatus | reverse complement strand
GTGAAGGTCAGAGGATTTGCAGTCTGGAATGATAGACGGTTGGAGGTTGTACGGTCTGGAAGCAGAGGAAGTTGGAGGCTACCCGTGAAGTAGGAAGACCCGAATGAAGTCAGTGTTCAGGCTGGGAGCGGCAAGAAGTCCAGAGTGGAAGCGGTAGGCAGTGGAAGGAGCTGGGTGACAGCTCGGGAGGCTGAAGCCTTAATCAGAAGTCACGGGGGTGGGGGGGGGTCTGGCCCAGGGCCTCCCCCCATTGACAACTAAGGAGGGGAGATCAGACTCCCACATTCTTATGGACCCTGGGCAATTCATAGTGATTTAAAAACATATCATAAAAACAACAAAAATAAAAATAAAAGAGGGATAGAAAGAAGTGTGACTAGGGTTATCCATACTCCCCAGAGCCCAGAAACACAGATCTCACCCCCAACCCTCCCCACCCTTAATTCCACAAAATAAAGCCAAGAGAGCAGAGAGAGGGACAATGAGGTAACCAAGTACTGAGAACCCCAAGGGAAGTCCTGAGATGAGGAGGAGGGGGCCAGGGACCACCCCCCAGAGGTCACTGAGCTGAGACCACCCTAAAGAGCCCCCGGATTAGGGGGTTCAGAGTGGTAAGTGCTGAGGTAGGCCCAGGGCGGGCAGGAGGCACTGAGAGGAGAAAGGGAGCCCCTCTCCTGGCGCCCCCATCCTGTGCGTCGGCTGCCGGCTTGGAGTGTGGATGAGGTCCTTCTGGGGGGAGGAGAAGGGAGGTGGGAAGACGGGCTGGCTCAGTTGGCCTGTGCCAAGCCTGTTGCTGGCTCAAAGTGGCTCCCAGGCTGGGTGGTGTCCTCATCCTGGTAGAGAGAGAGCAGCGAGGGGCCCAGGCCTGTGGGGGAAGACGCAAGGTAAACCAGTGCAGAATTATAGCCCCAACCCATTTTCCCTTCCCAATTTAAAAGCATGGGAGGTGAGGCAGGACTGCCTGGATTCCAACAGAGGTGAAATCTTGGGCAAGTTCTGCTCTCTGAAACTCTCTGGGATGTTTACAGCCATGGTTAAGAGTCCGAGTCTGGAGCCAGACACTCTCCTAGTTTGAATCCAGGTATTGCTGTAGTATTTATTTGCTGTGTGACCTGGGGCAGGTAACTTCACCTCTCTGTGCCTCAGTCCCCTCATCTATAAAATGGGCTGATAACAGTACCTCCCTCCCAGGGCTGTTGTGAGGAATAAATGAGTGAATCCATGTAAAGTACATTGA
>NW_007733391.1:47424-48713 GCF_000696425.1 Galeopterus variegatus | reverse complement strand
ATTTTCCCTTCCCAATTTAAAAGCATGGGAGGTGAGGCAGGACTGCCTGGATTCCAACAGAAGTGAAATCTTGGGCAAGTTCTGCTCTCTGAAACTCTCTGGGATGTTTACAGCCATGGTTAAGAGTCCGAGTCTGGAGCCAGACACTCTCCTGGTTTGAATCCAGGTATTGCTGTAGTATTTATTTGCTGTGTGACCTGGGGCAGGTAACTTCACCTCTCTGTGCCTCAGTCCCCTCATCTATAAAATGGGCTGATAACAGTACCTCCCTCCCAGGGCTGTTGTGAGGAATAAATGAGTGAATCCATGTAAAGTACATTGAGCAATAACTAGTACTGGTGAGCGCTCAGTTAAGTGAGCTGTTGTTACTTGGGAAACAGGGGTACTCATACCTACCTCATTTATGAGAATTTACTCATTCAAAACATATTTGTCGAGTCCCTACTGTGTGCCTGGCACTGTGCTAGGTGCTTGGGACACAGCGATGAACAGGAAGGATGAAACTCCTTGCCTTCGTGGGGCTGACACTGCAGTGAGGGGCACTGATTAGATCACATACTCATACATAAAGGATTTAGCACAGAGCTTGACACACAGTGAGTGCTTGAAGAATGTTAGCTCTTCATTTAAAATATGTGCCAAGGACCTCCTCTGTACCCAGTCACTGCCCAGCCATGCACACAAAGTACAGTACAGTAGTGACCAAGACAGCCCTGGCCCCTGCCCTCACCGGGCTCATACCCACAGGAAATGACAGCCAATAATTAAATAACAATACAAATACCCATGTAATTGTGGACTGTGATGAGTGTTATAAGCCATGGGCTTAAGAAATGAGGGAGGGCTTTGTGGAAGGAGTAATATTTGATCTCAGATCTAAAGGGTGTGGTAATTAGGCAAAGAATAGACTGAAAAGCATTCCAAGCAGAGGGGTTATGATATGCAAAGGCCCTGAGGCAGCCTCCTCAAGCAAGACAACTTTAAAGTTATCACAATGCCCTACAGAGGCCCTGTGCAATATACCCCTCACCTTTTTCTCCCCTTCTCTTTGATTCAGCAACATTGGCCTTGCTTTCCACCAAATAAGACAAATACACTCCCACCTGGGGGCCTTTGCACTTGCTGTTCCCTCTGCCGGGAACATTTTTCCCCCAGATACCATCAGGGCCCACTCCTTCAGGTCTTTGCTAAACTATCACCTTCTTAAGGAGGCCACCCTGATCATGCTGTTTAAAACAATCCCCCCACCCTGGAACTTTCTTCCCTTGTGTACATTTCCACCCCTCCCC
>NW_007733391.1:14224-46904 GCF_000696425.1 Galeopterus variegatus | reverse complement strand
CAGGGCCCACTCCTTCAGGTCTTTGCTAAACTATCACCTTCTTAAGGAGGCCACCCTGATCATGCTGTTTAAAACAATCCCCCCACCCTGGAACTTTCTTCCCTTGTGTACATTTCCACCCCTCCCCGCCGACATGTTCATCTTTTGTGCACTTTATTGTACTTGTTTCTTTGTTATGTTCTTTCTCCCTCACTAAAACATCAGCTGCATAAGGGCAGGGATTTCTGTGTTTTGTTCCTCGGTGTCTTCAGCACCTAGAACAGTGCCTGTCACTTACTGTATGTTCCATAAATATTTGTTGCATGTATGAAGGAAGGAATAAACTGAAAGACAGTGGCTGTGGCTGAAACAGAGGGTTTGAAGCAGAGTGTGGTCTGAGATGAGGCAGCAGCCAGACCCTGCAGGTACTTGAGTTCACAGTGAAAAGCTTGATCTTTCTCTGAAGGATATTAGGGAGCCATGGAAGGACAGGGTCAGATTTGTGCTTTAGAAAGATCCCTTTGGCTGATGCCTGGAGGTTTCAAGTGGAGCCATGGCTTTTGATAGTTGCACTGGAAGATGATAATAATACACAAACAAGCACAGCAGCTTGTCTTGAGCTCTGTGGAGAGGCTGGGGTTGGAACCAGCATCACCACCATGGCCACAAGGGCGGACATTTTTTGTGCACTTACTACATAGCAGGTCTTGTGCTAAGCTCTTCCGGTGCAGCATCTCCATGAGTCCTCGAAACATCTCCTTAAGGTAAGAATTATAACAATAGGCCCTAATGGACAGAGGGGGGAAACTGAAGTTTCAGGAGAAACGTTCCCAAAGCCACACGGCTGGGAATGCCCAAGACAAGACTCAACCCCAATTTGGTCAGGCTCGAAAGCATAATCATACTTAGGTTCAGGAGACCTAGACTCGGGCCTGGGCTTGGCTTCCACCCCAAGGGGCAGCCTTAGCAAGCCTCTGCTTCCTTTAGGGTCTCTCCCCCCACTTCCCCCACAGTTCCCATGAGACGAAGGAGGGGCGTCCTGTTTCCATCAAGGTCACCTTTGGGCACTGACAGTCCCCCACCACCTTCGGGATGGCTCTATCTCTCTCTAGCAAGCCTCTGCTTCCTTTAGGGTCTCTCCCCCCACTTCCCCCACAGTTCCCATGAGACGAGGGAGGGGCGTCCTGTTTCCATCAATGTCACCTTTGGGCACTGACAGTCCCCCACCACCTTCGGGATGGCTCTATCTCTCTCATAACCTCCCAGGGGAAGGGGACCCAGGGCTTCTCTACACTGAGGTTACTGCTCACCCAGGGGCTCATTCAGGTCCAGGAGGTGGGTGCTGGGATCCTGCTGGCTCCCTGGGGTTGGTCCTCCTGTCAGAAGGAAACTCTGTAGGAGAGAGACAAAGCCATCATCATCATCATCATCATCATCATCATCCAAAGAGGCAGGATGGTGCAGTGGTTAAGGGCACTGTCCAGCAGCTACTTATCAGCTGTGTGATTTTGGGCAAGACACTGTCCCAGACATCCTCCATATGTTCCTCCAGAGCCTCATTCTCCATTCTTCCCCTTCTTCTGTACCCTGGGAGGCTGACCTGTGTGCACAGATTGCATCACCGTGCAACCTTGCTCTGTGTGTTCCTAATGATGGGGCGTTTATTCTTCTAGCTGCTTCCGTGCTGGGTCATGGTGGGTAGGCTGTGTCCCGCCATGGAAGATTTTAGCTCTTATCAGGTGGACCCCACTCTCTCTGGATCTGGATCCAGTGACCACCTTTGTCCTGTAACTTTAGGCTAGGGCTGATGCTGGCTCCCCATGTTGCTAGTTCCTGGGTTCAGCACCTTGTTAATTTCCCTACACCCTGCCCACACCTTTGTCAACCGTCCTGTTATTTGATTCTCCTTAACACCCAATTTTTTTTTTTTTTTTTTTTAAAAGATGACCGGTAAGGGGATCTTAACCCTTGGCTTGGTGTTGTCAGCACCACGCTCAGCCAGTGAGCGAACCGGCCATCCCTATGTAGGATCCGAACCCGGGGCCTTGGTGTTATCAGCACCGCACTCTCCCGAGTGAGCCACGGGCCGGCCCTTAACACCCAATTTGAGTGTACCCTTTCCTGCCCAGATTCTGATACTCTGCTTAACCTCTCCTGTGCAAATGTGTATACTAATAACAAATATATTTCAAGAGGATTTATGGGGATTAAATAAATTGGTCATGCAAGGCAGTGCCGGCACTTAATAAATGTAAGCTATTGATGTTATCAACCACATCCCTCATGTTCAAACAGTCCTTTGCAGAGTGAGGAGCAAGGGCATGTCTGCGGGCACCAGGGAGCCATGAAAGGTCCTAGAGGGAGCCTTGTGGAAGTGACATGGTCTAGGCTGGCTTTTAGGAAGGGTGTTCTTGGGCCAGCCCGGTGGCGCGCTGCTGCAGTGCGCTGCTTGGGAGCGCGGCGGCGCTCCCGCCGAGGGTTCGGATCCCACATACAGACCGGGTCCCGCTCACTGGCTGAGCGAGGTGCGGGTGCAGCACTGAGGGTTTGCCGAGGGTTCGGATCCCACATACAGACTGGGTCCCGCTCACTGGCTGAGCGAGGTGCGGGTGCAGCACTGAGGGTTGTGCGATCCCGTTGCCGGTCCCAGTCCGGTACGGGGGCGACACTGAGGGTTGCGATCCGTTGCCGGACACGAAAAAAGACAAAAAGGAAAAAAAAAAAAAAAAGGAAGGTTGTTCTGGTTACTGTTGTGCAGAATGGACATTAGGGGCAAGACTAGAGGCAAGGACTGGAGGGAGGCAGCTTTGGTTTTTTGTACAGCATTTATCGACAGCACACTGAGTGTCAACTAAAGGCCCGATTTCACTGAATCCTTACGGCAGTCCTGTGGGATGTAACTATTCCCACTTTCCAGATGTGGAAACTGAGGATTAGAATGGTGAAATCACCTGCCCAAGTTTTCACAGTTACTAGGTGGCAGACCTGGGACTTGAACCCAAGTCAATCTGATTCGAGTGTCTGTACTCTTAGCTCTACATTAGTCATTCAAGGCCAAGACCTGTTCTAGTTTTGGGAGGGGATCCCATGGAAGCAGAGAAGATTCCTACAGATTCCTACCACCACCTGCCATTTCTCCCCTTACCCTAATTTTTATTCTTAGAACTCATCCCCAACTCACACATATTTGCCAAGCCCTTTCATATCTATTAGTGGAACTAGAAACTCAATGTCCTAGCCTCAGCTGGAGCACTGACCTTCTGTATGACCTCCAGCCAGCCCCTGCTCCTCTCTGGTTTTCCCATCATTAAAACAGGAGGCTTAAGCCTGCTAGGTTTTTAGGGCCAGAGAATTCCACTAATCTTCAGACATACCAGGCTGAGGGGAAACAGCAGGAAGCTTTCAGGCTCTGGGCTGGCGGATCGTTTGGGGGGTCTCACTCCCAGCAGTTCTACCCCCTCTGCCTCGTCCTCTGAGCTCTGGGCCAGGGCCCTGGAGAAAAACAGGCAAGAATCTCAGAACACAGCAAACCTGAGCAGGCATGGGCACCAGTGTAAGCATGTGAAGAGCATGCTTGATGAGCGTTCCCCCAAGCACCGATTTACTCCTCTATTCATACACCCACCGATCCACCCATCTACCCATCAATCCATCTTCCCATTCATTATCCAGTGACCCATCACCCACCCACTCCATCCATCTCTCCTTTTATTCATCCACCTATCTATCTACCCACTTGCCACCCATCCAGCTACACATCAATCCACCCAGCCATCCACCCCCCTACTCACTGTATTCATTAATTTCCTCCCTCCCTCATTTAGTACACATTTATTAGGCACCCACTGTATACCAAGCCCCCAACTGGGAGCCTTAGGAGATACCAACATGTATCCATAAAAGCTTCATAAGGATAATAAAGAGACCACTCTGGATACTAAATGGGCACATGCCTGCAACTTGGAGAGAAAAAACTTGAGTATTAGTGATCTAATGTCTTTGGAAGGATGACATAGACCCTCTGAAATTATATACAAAATTGTGTGAGTGTGTGTGTACCTTTTCCTGGAAAAGAGCCCATAGCTTTCATCCGATTCTCAAAGGTGTTAGGAAACTTAGTTCTACATAGTTTCTCTGACACTGTGGCAAAGTCTTCTTAACTATGACAAAACTTGTCACTAGGATAGGCCAGATGTCAATATGTTCCAAAGGAGAGAGCCCTGATTGACTAGTGGGATTTGGAAGAACAGTGAGAGCAGTGGAGAGCACTCCAGAAGGGGGGCACAGTCTAGGCAAAGGCATAGAGGTTGGAGCAAGTCTGGCATGTGCGGGGCACGCTGCAGGCCTAGTGCAGGGGAGGTCAGCTTAGGAGGAATGGTGAGGGAGGCAGGCAAGGTAGGAGGCAAGGGCGAGACAGACGAGCGGGGACTTTCCCTGTACCCCTTTACATACCCCCTTTACTGTGGCTCACCTCTTCCGAGACCCAGCCACTGAGGAGGATGCTGAAGGGTCTCCTCTGGAAGGGCTGGAGCAGCTCAGCCTGGGGTCGCTCCCCCAGCGGGGCAGCAGGAAGGGTTCAGGGGGTGGGGGTGATAGGCCATGGAAGCTCCGGGCGCGGGGCCGGGGGACAGCCCTTGGAGGTCTGTGGTAGACCCTGGGTAGCTGCTCGCCGGAGTTGAGCTGGAAGTCATCATCCATGGAGATGTAGGGGGCAAGCATCTCCAAATCCAGAGCATCGACATCCTGCGAGGGCAGGGGGGGGGTAAGAGCATGAACCTCGGTCTCGGGTGGGCCTGGGCTGGAGTCCCAGGTCCACCACTTCTGGGTTATATGCCTGAGGCCAAGAGTCTGAGCTTCAGTTTCCTCATCCACAAAATGGGCATAAGAAGTCTGTGGTAGTCACCAAGGTGGCCCCCAAGCATCCTCCCTTCCTGGTATTCACACCCTACTGGTATTCATGTCTCCTACCACAGTGACTAGGCTGACCTGGGTGACAGTAGGATATTGTGGAGATGACGCTATGTGACTTCCAACATTAGGTTATAAAAGACACTCTGTTTTTATTGCTCTCTCTCTCTCTCAGATCGCTTGCTCTGGAGGAAGCCATGTCTGAGCAGCCCTATGGAGGGGAACACATGGCAAGAAACTGAGATGTCTTGCCAACAGCCTAGGAATGCTCTCGGAAGTGGATCCTCCAGTCCCAGCCAAGCCTTCAGATGACTATAACCTTATCAGAGACCCTGAACAAAAGCCACCCAGCTAAATGGTTCCTGGATCCCTGACCCACAGAAATGATTTGAGGTAATAAATGCTTGAGAGGACTGGCCGGTTAGCTCAGTTGGTTAGAGTGTGGAGCTGACAACACCAAGGTCCAGGGTTCAATCCCTGTACCAGCCAGCTGCCCCCCTCCAAATAAATAAATAATGGATGAATGAACGAATGCTTGATGTTTTAATCTGCTAAATTTGAGGGTAATTGATTATCCAGAAATAGATACTAATGAGATTTGGGGACCAAAAATGGGGTGCTGCTGTAACAAAAATCTAATATATGGGTGTAGCTTTGGAACTGGGCACTGGGCAGGGGCTGGGAGGACTTTAAAGAGCATATTAGAGAAAGCCTAAAATACCTTGACAAAATTATTAGTCAAAATCTGAACCTTGACGAGGCTGCTAGTTAGGGCTTAAAGGGATGTGAGGAACATGTTATTGCAAACCAGAAGAAAGGGATTTTTGTTGTACAGTGGCTGAAAGTTTAGCAACACTATTGCCTGCAGTTATGTGAAAAGTAGAAAATGTATCTAATGAACTAGGTGAGTCGGCTAAGGAGATTTCCAACCAGAGTGTTGAAGGGGCTATATGATTTCTTCTTGCTATTTATAGTAAAAGTCAAGAGGAGAGAGACAAGCTAAAGGAAGAAATGTTAAACATGAAAGAGCTAGAACTTTCAGGTTTTGAAAATTCTCAACCTCCCTATGTAGTGAAGAGATAGCTTTACCCAAAAAGAGGTCTGTCCTTTCTCTCAGCTCCTGGGAGGTCATCTCTAAACCTTTGGAATTTCCTAAGTGATAGCAGTGTCTTTGCTATTCATTGTGGGTCTCTTTCAGTTTATGTTAATGAGGTGACTCAAGGTGGGCCCCTAGATAATTTATGCTAATAAGATAACTCAGGATGCGGGCTAGCCATGCCAGAAAGACCAATCATGTGATTGAAAGGTTGAGGCTTTGGGTCACATAAAATCAGCTCTGACCTTCAGTGAAGGTGGGGGTGGCACTACAGATTGAATTCAATTTTGTGGGCAATAACTCAATTAATCATGAGTATATAATGAAACGTCAATAAAAACTCTGGACACCGAAGCTTGGGTAAGCTTCCTGGGCTAACAACATTCCACATGCATATTGCCACATATCAATACTGGGAGGGTAACAAGTCCCTGAGGACATGAAAGCTTTCCATTTGGGACTCTCCCAGTCCCAGATTTCACCCTATTCATCTTTTCCTTTGGCTGGTTCTGATTTGTGTTTTTTTTGCTATAATAGAATACAATTGCAAGCATAGTGCTTTCCTGAGTACAGATGGCCCTCAAGTTATAATGGCTTGACTTACTATTTTTCAACTTTATGGTGGTACAAAAGCTATATGCACTCAGTAGAAACTGTACTTCAGTAAGTATAGTATTCAATAAATTACATGAGATATTCAATACTTTATTATAAAACAGGCTTTGTGTAAAATGATTTTGTCCAACTGTAGGCTAATGTAAGTGCTCTGAGCATGTTTAAGGTTGGCTAGGCTAAGCTATGACATTTGGTAGGTTAGGCGTATTCAACGCATTTTTGACTTATGATATTTTCAACTTATGATGGGTTTACTGGAGCATTGTGTGTTGGGGAGCATCTGTACTATGAATACTTCTAGCAAATTATCAAATCTGTGAGCGAGCCTGTGGGAATCTCCGACTGGTCTAAAGTGAGTGGTGCCCTGGAGACCCCCAAACTTACAGATGATGTCAGAAATCTTGGGCAGGGGCCGGCCCGTGGCTCACTCGGGAGAGTGCGGTGCTGATAACACCAAGGCCCCGGGTTCGGATCCCACATGGGGATGGCCGGTTCGCTCACTGGCTGAGCGTGGTGCTGACAACACCGGGCTAAGGGTTGAGATCCCCTTACCGGTCATCTTTAAAGAAAAAAAAAAAAAACTGAGCGTGGTGCTGACAACACCAGGCTAAGGGTTGAGATCCCCTTACCGGTCATCTTTAAAGAAAAAAAAAAAAAAAGAAAAGAAATCTTGGGCAGACTTGGAAGTCTGGAAGACTGTACCTTTAACCTTGAGTTTGGTTGACTGTAAGAACTCCCCAGACAGCAAATGATGCTAAAATTAGGAAATTGTTTCTGAGCAAAGAAGGCAGTCTCAGGAACACATATGCTAAAGAAGTTCGGGGTGTGACTGTAAAACTCTTTGTTAAGACTTCAGAAAGACCAAAGATCGTGCCTCAGACTATCTTGCAGTCAGACAAAACACGCTTGCCTTGCGTTGAATGTCCCCCCAAAACTTAATTCCCACTGTAACTGCTTAGGGTAGGAAATCCTATTATGGTAATTGAAAGGTGGGGCCTTGAAGAAATGATTAGATTGTAGAACAATGCTGCAGAAAACAGATTAATAATGGTGGTCAGGGCTGTGGTTTTGAGGGCTTTAAAAGTGGAGCAGGAGGACTAGCCCGTGGCTCACTTGGGAGAGCGCGGTGCTGACAACACCAAGTCAAGGGATAAGATCCCCTTACCGGTCGTCTTTAAAAAAAAGAAAAGAAAAGGGGTGTAGGAAGAGTTTCCTGCTGTCTCTGCTCCGCCATTTTTGCAATGTGATATCCTGCCATCACTGTCGCCACCACCAAGACCTTCACTAGCTGTGTTCCCTAGACTTTGGACTTCCCAGCCTCAGAAATTTAAGCAATAAATCTCACTTTCTTCATAAAATACCCAGTTCTGTGTATTTTGTTATAAGCAACAGAAATGGACTAATACAGCACTCTAAGGAGTTTAAGGGTATGCCTAATAGATGTTCCCAATCAAACAAAAGGGCTTCTATTAAACTTAAGGGCACTGTCACTCAGCCATCTCAGCAGAAGCTCAGGTAGAGAAGGGCTTATCTTGAAGTGACTTGTGGGTGTGGCTTTTGTCTAATGGAGCAAACTCTAAAGAGATTCACATGAGACCAACAAAGTTGTCTAAAGAGAATTATATGCACAGAAACATTGCCGGCTTGGACTGAAACGGACAGAGATGGCACAAAATGAAAAGAGGACCTTGGACCACCAAAATTCTATAAGCAGGAAGCAGGTTGAGAAAGCTACTCATCTGAAAATACATGTGACCTTTTATGAAAAAGGAATTGACTTGGTGTTGTCAGCACCACGCTCAGCCAGCGAGCTAACCGGCCATCCCTATGTGGGATCCGAACCCGGGGCCTTGGTGTTATCAGCACCGCACTCTCCCGAGTGAGCCACGGGCCGGCCCCAGAGTGCCTGGATTTTGACAAGGCAAACACTGACTGTTGGAAAGACCAGAGCCTGAGGCCAACATATTCAGGCCCTCTGGGGTCAAAGATCTTGGAGTCAAATAGTCTGAGGGGAAAGTAATGCAGAGTCCAGCTGTCCCAGAGGCAAAGGGTGAAATCAAAGGTCACAGTCTATATTTCTCAGGTGAAGATATTTTCTTGGGGTGAAGGGTGGGGATAAGGAGGGCTAACACCAGACAATATGTACCCACTGAGGTCAAAGGTGCGCTGTAAGTAAAAATGGTAGCTGCCAAGGTTTATTTTTTTATTTTTTGTCCTTTTTGAGACCGGCCACACCGCACTCAGCCACTGAGCGCTGTGAGCGCACCGGTCATCCCTATATAGGATCCGAACCCGCGCTGCTGCGCTCCCAGCGCCGCACTCTCCCGAGTGCGCCACGGGCTCAGCCCTAGCTGCCAAGGTTTACTGAGCACCTGCTAGGTGCTTGGCCACTACTAAGTGCTTCCCATGAATGATCTCATTTAACCCTCACAATGACCAATGACGTTACTTGAGATTATCCTCACTTCACAAGTGAAGAAACTAAGGCCTCAGGAACTCACTTGCCCTGGGCAACATAGCTAATAAGTGGCAGATTTAGGATCTTAATCCAGCTCTGTATAAATCAAGACACTACACATTCTTTTTTTTTTTAAAGATGACCGGTAAGGGGATCTTAACCCTTGACTTGGTGTTGTCAGCACCACGCTCTCCCAGTGAGCAACCCGCCATCCCTATATAGGGATCCTGCAGTGGATTGAATTATGTCCCCCCAAAACTCATTGAAGCTTGAATTGTGCTCCCCAAGCTTTATGTATTAGAAACTTAGCCCCCACTGTAACTGTTAACAGGGTGGGAGATCCTATTATGGTAAGTGAAAGATGGAGCCTTGAAGAGGTGATTGGATTGCAGGACTGTGCAGTAGTGAATGGATTAAAAATGGTGGTCAGGACATGGTTCTGAGGGCTTTAAGAGAGTCTGTCTGTCTTTCTCTCTCTCTGCTCTCTCCTTCTTGCAATGTGAGATCCCTGGGTCACTGTCACCACTACCAGATGGACTTTGGAATTCCCAGCCTCAGAAAGTGTAAGCAATAAATTTCATTTTCTTTATAAATCACCCAGTCTCGGGTATTTTGTTATGAGCAACATAAACAGACTAATACAAATTCGAACCCGTGGCCTTGGTGTTATCAGCACCACACTCTCCCTGAGCCACCGTCTGGCCCTAGGACACTACATATTCTAACTCTTTGATGTCAAAGTTCAGAGTGCCTGGATGCTTGGTCACCAGCCAGGGGGATGGGAGGGGAAGTGCCCCATATCAATTCTAAATATTCCAGGTGGGAATATTTAGAAGCCAGACTCAGGAATTCTAACAATTGAAGAATCTGGAATCTAGGTCTTAAAGGAACCCCAACTCATCCCAACCTTCCCACTACACAGATGGAGAAACCGAGGCCCAGAGAACAGCAAGGTTTAAGCCAAAGGCTAAGGCCTCCTGGGTCCTGAGGGCTCAAGCAGGTGGGACTGCTTACCGGAAGGGGACTTTGGGGGCACCGTGCAGCTGGCAGTGTGCTGGGGGTGGTGGCTGCTGGAGCCCCATCCAGGATGGGCGCTAGAAGGTGACGGAGGTCAGGGCTACAGAAACGGCGGGGGTCTGCAGCCAGGGCGGCCTCGCTCAGGGCGGGGGGGTGCAGGAAGGCAAGAATCCGGGGCCCAGGGGCATCTGCAGGACACACGGAGAGGGGGAAGAAACAGGGCAGTCATCTAGGGCTGAGGGCCAAAGCCCTCTGCACCAACCCCAGGGAACAGAGTCCATGTCTTCAACAACCAGACAGGATGGCCCCATCCTTAGTGCTGGAGAGAAGGAGCCTGGAGAACCCCTGCTGGGCCAGGTGTTAACTTATTTGGTAGATGTGTGAGGCCCTGGAGGGTTCTAGGGGAGGGGCATAGTGGCCCAGAACAGCATCTTCCTTTTAGCTCTGGGGGTTTTGCACCTTAGGGGAAAAGAATGGCCTACAGCCCTCAAGGAGGTTCTAAAGTCCCCAGAAGTTAAGACATGGCTCAGAGAGGGCTGAAAAGGAAAGGACAACAGCAACCCCATCCCACACCTAAGAGCATGGGCCGCCAGCAATAGCTTAGAGAAGGTGAGGCCTTGAAGAACAAACAGGGAGAGAAGCTTGTCCAGGATGAGGTGGAGGAGGGAGAAAAGGGAAAGGAGGGGCCAGACTTGGGAGGGTCGAGATTGCTGGAAACCAAAGAGGAGTGAAGAGAGAACAGGGAAGAAGCTGAAGGGTGGAAGCAATGGGGAGCCATAGAAAGTTCAGAGCAAAGGGCAACAAGAGACTGAAGCAAGCATCCCACAGACACAGGAGAAGAGGGAGGAGGGAAGAGAGAAGAGCATCCTAGGCAGAGGAAAGGGTATGTGCAAAGGCCCTGAGGCATGAAAGAGTCTGGCATGTACCAAGAGCTCTAAGAAAGCAGGTGAGGTTTGGAGAGTGAGTGAGAAACACAGGGAGGCAGGAGGCACTTTCCATAGGGCCTGGTGAGCCATGTTAAGGCTCTTGGATTTTCTCCCAAGGGTCCTGAAGACAAGGCTCCTCCCGGCCCCAGCCCTCCCCCATACCAAGGTTGTCCCCAGGATTAGGAGAGTCCTTCTGAGAAGGCTGAATGGGTCTGCGAGAGTGTCGCTCCGTTTGCTCCAGGGACAGCACCACTCCGGTCTCTTCCACCCGGCTGGATACAAGGCAGAAAGGGGAGTAGGAGTCAGGGAGGGTCCTTGGTCCAGACCCAGCAGCCCCCTCAGATGATGCCCTATTACAAGAGGCAATTGCGTCCAGGGACAGGAAGATGTTTTGCAGGAAATAATTCTCCACATTTATTTCTTTCTTATAAGGATTTGATTTTTGTTGACTGTTTTTTATCACAACAGCATTTAAAAGAAAGCTCAGTTTGTTACTTCCCAAGCTCCCCCTGTAGAAAGAAAGACAGAAAAAAGAGCTGGCATTTAGCACCGCCTGGGTAGAGAGAAGGGAGATTGAGGGGTGGGGGGCAGGGACACTAAGAGGCAGAGGGAGGAGAAGATCTAGGGACAGAGGGGCAGACTGAGGGGCAAAAAGAGGGGGAGACCAAGGGGCAGAGAGAGGGAGGAGTGAAAGCCTTAAGAACTAAATAGTCTCTTGAAAGATATTTACTTATAATCCTATTCTTATAAATACATTGATGAGAAATATATTTTTAACATATTCTTCATTACATTACCAAATATGAAGAATTCATAGGGTTATATTTTTATGAATATGATTTTATTTATGAAGTGTCTATTCATAGACATTTTTCATATTCGAGGGAACAGATTTATAAATACATCCTTCTTATGTCTCCTGCACCCCCCTCCCACAGTCTCTGGCTGTGAAGACAATCCAAATGTTCATCGGCCAAATTGGCTTTTGGAGAGCTGGTCTGGGGCTGAGGACCAGGCCCTAATTTGCATCTCATTTGCATAACCCCCTACAGGACAGAATGCAGGTGAGCCTGGTTCTCCCATCAGTTCTTTGAGAGGTATGACCCCTCCCCAGCCTCACAAAACCCTTCCTGGGCTGGAAACATTCCAATTTAGGCTGGTCCAAAACCACCCCTATTCCCTTGAAAAACATAAGCACACACAATCACACATGTACACACACTCGGTACACAGAAGCACAAACAGGCACACTCATCTATGCCCAAGTGCATACAGGAACAGATATGCTCACATGCTCCACATATTTGGGTTCACATATATGCACATATGCCACATGGAGTTTATTCATTTGTTCATTACGCAAACATCTTCTAGTCAAGCAGTACTATGTTGTGGTTAAGAGCAAGGATTCTGCAGCCAACAGCTGGGGTTCAAATCCCAGCTCTGCCATTTACAAGCTGTGTGACCTTGAGCATGTGGCTGAACCTCTCTGGGACTCAATTTCCTCTTCTATAAAGAGAGAATAATAACAGTATCTCCTCCCCAGGTTATTATGAGGATTAAATGAGTAAAATATTCATGTAAAAATATATGCAAAGGGCCGGCCCGTGGCTCACTCGGTAAAGTGCGGTGCTGATAACACCAAGGCCACGGGTTCGGATCCTATATAGGGATGGCCATTTTGCTCACTGGCTGAGCGTGGTGCTGACAACACCAAGCCAAGGGTTGAGATCCCCTTACCGGTCATCTTTTAAAAAAATACATATATATGCAAAAAATGTACATGTAAAATGCATACAACTGTGCCAGGCACAAGTGTTTGTTATTATTTTTTATTGAACCATCTAGACACCGCTGTGTTCAGTAGTGAACAAGACAGACAAAACTCCCTGCCCTCATGGGGATTAAATGCTAGTGGGAAAAAGACCTTAAATAAAATATATTATTTGTATATTAAATATATCTCTAGCCACAAAACATACTATATATCTTTCTATGAAATAAAGCATTTGAAATGTGGCTAGTCAGAACTGAGATGTACTACAAGTGTAAAATTCACACTAGATTTTAAAAATGGAGTGTAAAAAAAGAATCTAAACTATCTCAATAATTTTTTTTATATTGATTATATGTTGACATGATAATTTTTGGATGTATTATATTGAATTGTGTATATATATGTTTGCACAATAAAATGTATCATTAAAATTAATTTTGCCTAGTTCTTTTTACCTTTTTAATGTGGCTATTAGAAAATTCAAAATGACATATGTGGCTGGCATCACAGTTTTATAGGACAGTGTTGGGGTAGACAGTGATAAGTACTAGGGAAAAAATAAAGCAGAGAAGGGGGTTTGCAATTTTGAAAAGGGCAATAAATGAAGGCCTGGCTGAACACACAAGTAAACAGAATAATTACAAATGGCTTTAAGTGCTCTGCAGCAAAAGTACAGGATACCAGGAGAGAAAACAGGGCACCCTGACCTTGTGTGGGGGCTCAGGAAAAGGGTCTCTCAGGAAGTGATATCCAAGATCAGAGTGAACGGATGAGTTGGCATAATTCAGAAGAAAGGGGATGAGGGAAGAGAGAGGAGCACTCTGGGCAGGGGAAACTGCATTTGCAAAGGCCCTGAGGTTTGGGGAGTGAGTGAGAAGGGGAAGGAGGCAGGAGTCCCACATGGCCTGGTGAGCCACACTAAGGTGCTTGGGCTTTCCTTCTGGGGAGCCACGGAAGGGCTCTGAGATATGAATTGATTTATATTTTGAAGCACCCCTTAGATCTGGGATAACCGCTAAGGCTTTAGAAATTTGTGCCACCTCCTGTAAAACAGCCTTCAAAGAAAAGCTATAATTCTAACTCTGTCTTATGTGATAATTTCCTGCCCTCCTTGTAATGTTATTATCAACATCCCTGCATTTCTAAATAGTAAAAAACCTCTAAGATGCCTCATGAGGGTAAAAAGCCTATAATTTGACTACTACACACCTATTAGAATGGCTAAAATTGTTGGAGTGAGCAGGACTGAAGCCATGTTGGGATCTAAAACCACATGGGCTGTAGGCAAATTTTAAAAAGCACAGTTTTTTTTTCTTGGCATGCATTTCTCTGAATTCCCTCTTTTCCCATGATTATTTGATATTTTGAAACTTGGTCATCTCTAGGGCAAGATGACATTATTTACATGAATATAAAGTTGTTTCCTGGCCAGCCTGAAGCTGTAGACTCACGTGTACTATCCAAGGGAAACCAAGGAAGACGTCAGAAAAGCTATGCTGATCCCACCCCTCCAGCAGGACCATGAGATGACAGCAAGGACAGGAACAGAAACCAGACAGAGTCTTGGCGAGACTGCACCTGGCCCCTTGCATGTGCCCCTCTGTCTTGCTTTTCATTTCCCACATTCCATTTACTCATCCCCCTCTTTAAAACCCCCCCAGTAAATCTGAGTTTTTGATATAGCTTTAGTTTAGCCATTCTCCTTCAGGTTCGACAAAGAGATGGGTGAGCCTCACATCTCTCCTCAGCTCACTGGCATTCCTGAATAAAAGCTGACTTCCATTTTCCCCATCATTTGACTCTTGAGTGATTTGCTTTTGTCTGGGAGCAGGCAGCCAGACCTGTGAGTTTAGTATCAATTTGGGGGAGCCTCAGCTAGTAGGTGAGTGTGCCCTATAATAAAATTAAAGCAAAATAAAACAAAACAAAAAAACCCCAGACAATATGAAATGATGGCAAGGATATGGAGCAACCGAAACTCTCAGACATTGCTGATGGGGGTGCAAAACGGCACAGCCATGCTGGAAAACAGTTTGGCAGTTTCTTATGAAGTTCAATATACACTTACCATATAATCCATCCATTCCACTCCCAAGTGTTTACCAAGAGAAATGAAAATGTGTGATCTCATACAATTCTGTATGAGAATGTTTAGTAGTCATATTTGTAATTACCCAAAATAGCAGAAACAGCCCAAAGTCCTCCAACTGGGAATAGATAAACAAACTGTAGTCCATTCATACTACTCAGCATTGAAAAGGAACTATTGATACAAAGCACAACATGAATAAATTTTAAATACATCACGCTAAGTAAAAGAAGCCAGACCCAAAAGGCTGCATACTGTATGGTTCCCTGTATATGACATTCTGGAACAGGCAGACTCTAGAGTCAGAGGACAGATCAGTGGTTGCCAGGGACTAGGGTAGGGAAGGGGTTGACTATAAGATAATATTTTGGGGTGATAAAACTGTTCTCTAGCTTGATTGTGGTAGTAGTTATGCAGTTGCATGCATTTGTCAAAACTCATAGAACTGTACACCAAAAAGAGAAGTTACTGGGAGTTCCAGTCAAGATGACGGAATAGACGGTCCCAAGAGTCACTCTCTCACACAAATCAGCCAATTTGCAACTGTAAAAATGTAACATCAGCCAAGCTGGGGCCGCTGGAGCTCAGGGGAAGAGGAGGAAAGACCTAAAGAGTGCATGAAGGCAGGAGAAGCCACAATGAGAGAAACAAAAAACTGCTCTGACCATTTCGTGCCGCGGCCACTTTAATGCTGGAACTGCTGAGCACATGGAGCAGGAGCTGGCAAAAGCCGCAGTTGTGCCCTTCGAATGGAGTTGCTTGTGGAGGCAGCAGGGGAGAAGAGGGCCTTGGTGGCCCCCAGGACAGCAAGACCACTAATAGGGTTCCCGTGGACCCACATAGGAGTGAGGAGCCACAACAACTGAAAAAATGGAGCCACTCAGAGGCTGGTGAGTCATCACAAGGGACTGGTGCACAGCCCATCCCATAGGAAGTGTTTGTAGCACAGGTGGTGGGGGAGACGGGCCCACTGGGGGAACACAGGGACACAGCAAGGACAGCTGACCTGCACCCCAATCAGCATAGGACCACTCAGAGGAGATTGGTCATGAATATAGAATGGCATGGGGTGGAGTTTGATGAAAAGACTCAGGCCCAGATCAGAGTTACTACACAACCCAGATGCACTGTGTCTCTGGAGAGCTGGAAGTACCTATAAAGTCAACCATTATAACCTGGCTGCACAAAAAGCATTCCCTAGGGAAGCAGCAGCAAAACAGCAATTTTGCTAAACAGAGAGCTCAAGTACTGGTCCCAACAGAAATTTCCCCCATTTTAGAAGTAAGCAAAGGACAAAAATATTAGTTCCAGCTCAGACATACCACCAGCACCTCAGGTCTGCCCAAGGATGTGAGGCATGGAGTGGGGACCGGAGCCCCCTCCCACAACCAGGCACACTGCCTTGGGGTCTGCCTGGGGACCTGAGGTATGGATCCAGGGACCAGACCCCCCTCACACAACCTGGTACACCACGCCAGCACCTTGGGATCTGCCTGGGGACCCGATAGATGGAGCTGGGGACCGGACCCCACCCACAACCAGGAACACTGCAAGTGCCAAGGAGCCTGCCAAAAACATCACCTCCATGTGGGTGGCCCACCACAGCCACCACAATAACCATGGCTGCAGCAAAAGTGGCTAGATGTCATAACCACCACACAGATGGTCCGCCAGCCACTGGAGTGCAGTGACACAAGGAGAGTCACCAGCAGAGATAAAGAAAAGAAGAGGATGTTTCTCTCCACAAAGCCCATTCCAGAGTGACAGGAGAAGCATCTGGTCTATGATAATATTGGGGGACCTGATAACAACTCTCAGCATTGGACAGATCATCTAGTCAACAAATCCACAGAGTAACCATTACTCTCTCAGAAGGAGAGAAGAAATCTAGGGTAACTAGAGCGGGGAATGGGGATGGGCAGGGGGATGGGCTAAGATTGGACAAGGGGCATAAAGAATAAGTATGATTTGTAACATATGCATGCTAATAATATTGATTTGATCAACATATCTCAACGTTGAGCCCCCAAAATACATATAATCAATTTTGATTCAATAAAAATTTTTTTAAAAAGAGAAGTTACTGTATGTAAATTATACCCCAATTTTTAAAAAGCAAAAAAAGACCCTATGATTCTGTTGCATTCCTTATTTTAACTTGAATATAGAGCCCTTTTTAATTTAAGTGAATGGTACACACACCCACACACACGCACGTGTGCACGCAGATACACATGTGTGTATTCCCACGTCCACTGATGTTCCACATGCATGTACAGGTGCACACACTTATGCACGATACACATGCATGCTCGTGTCCATGCACACGCAGCCCACCCCACGCCCCTCTCACTTACCTGATCAGGAAGTGGACGCAGACGATACTCTCCGGCTGGGGGCCCCGGCCTCCTGACACCACTGTAGCCTGGGTCTGGGTCCACAGGTAGCCACCACTCCGGGCTAGGAAGCGATACTGCCCTGTTACTGCCTGGCCCTTGCTCAGCACTGAGGAGGGGGACACGGAGGGGTCAAGGCCACAGAAGGGGCAACTGGGGAGAGAAGGTTCTGGGGGCTGGGAGTTGGGTATGAGGGGGAAAAGAAGGTTCCTTGGGGCTCAGGGAGCAGGCAGCTGGTGTTGGGTGGGCAGGGTAAGCCTCCCTAGGGCATGGGAAACTTGGGGACTGCTGTCAGCTGGGGATCAGGCAGCAGAGGGCTCCAGGCCTGGGGAACTGGGACGCATACAGGTGTGGATGCTCCTGCTGACTGCATCCGAGTCCAGAGCATGGATGTACTCATAGGCGGAGCAGCCAATTAGGTCATCAGGGCTGTAGCCGGCAACCTCTGCGATCCTGGGGTGGGTGAAGCAGGGCCTGGTCAGGGTCCAGCTGGCTCAGATGGAGGGTGGGTGGAGGGAAGGGGCAAGGGGACACAGGGACAAAGCCAGAAACATGTAGAGAAACAAGAGAGAGAAAGAGTAAGAAATAGAAACAGAGGAGTATGGTGGGCTAAATACTGGCCTCCAAAGATGTCCACATCCTAATTCTCGGAAACTGTAAATACGGTATCTTACAAGGAACTTCACAGATGTGATGAAGTTAAGGATCCTGAGATGGGGAGATGATCCTGGATCATCTGGGTGGGCACAATAGGATCATGGAGGTCCTTATAAGAAGGAGGCAGGAGGGTTAGTGTAAGAAAAGGAGTTGTAGTGATGAACACAGAGGCTGAAGTGATGTGCTCTGAAGGTGGTGGAAGGGGCCACAGCCAAGGAATGCTGGTGGCCTCGAGGAGCTGAGAAAGGCAAGGAAACAGATTCTCCCCGGGGCCTCTGGAAAGAACACAGCCCTTGATTTTGGCCCTGTACCACTCATTCAGAACCTCTGACCTCCAGAATGGTGAGACAGTGAATTTGTGTTGTTTTGAGCCACTGAGTTCGTAGTAATTTTACAGCAGCCATAGAAAACTAACATAAAGGGAGAGAGAGTGGAAAAGGAAAGAGCAAGGAAAAAAGAAGAAAAAAGAGAAAGTGAAAGACATAGGAGAGGCGGAAGAAAGAAAATGACAAAAAGAAAGAGAAGAAAGAATGAAAAGAAATAAAAAGTAATAATGATGATGATTAAAAACAGACACTCCTCTTAAGCTCTTCACCAGGCAACTCATCGAGTGCTTGGAACGACTGTACGATTAATGTTCTATGTACAAGGTAGGTTTTATGATGCCACAGGACAGATGAGGAAACTGGCACAGAGAGGTGAAGTCATTTGGCCAAGGACACACAGCCCAGACTTAAACCCAAGCAGTCTGAATCCAGAGTCACCATTCCTAAGCATGACTCCAGGGCAAGGGAAAGACAGAAGAGAGAGGCAGGAAGGGAAAGACGGACAGAGAGAAGAGAGGGAGAGAGAAAAAGAGAAAAGTAAGGATAGAGGGAGAATTAATAATGTCAGTTTATTGAGTGCTTCCTGTGTGCTGTGCACTGCACTGACTGCTTTACACAAATTGCCTCATTTATGAAAAGCAACAGTTGGTCAGGGAGAGAGACACTAGGAGACAGACTAACAGAAAGAGACACAGCGTGAGTCAAAGATCAAAAGACCCACAGAAAGTTCAGAGACACACGAAGAGAGAGAGACAGAGTCAGAGAGAGACGGAAACAGAAGAGAGAGAAAGAGGGGAACATGGGGGTGGGAGGGCGGGAGGCGAGGCAGAGCGAGTGGACTTGTGCAGAAGGGAAGAGGAAGAGCTGGGTGCGCAGCGGGGCCCCTGCCCACCTCTCATCGCAGTAAGTGAACTTCATATCCAGGCTGTGGCGGCTGAGAAAGGCCCCCCGGCCCAGTGGGGGCTCCAGGCTGCCTGGGTGGGGGATGGCTTCACAGATGAGCACCAGGCATTGAAAAGGGGGTTCCAAGTTGGGGCTCCCAGCTGGGGAAGTCTTTGCGGGGGGCTTATAGGCCTTCATATGTCCAGAGCAGTGCAGCACCTGGGCCAGGGCGGGGAGGGGGGTGATGAGGCAGTGATGCATCTGGGCCTTGGGCTACCCATGGGGCTAGGAGGAAGGTCTCTGTGGGCCCCACAGGGAGCTGAGAAGAAGAAATCCCTGAGGACTACAGAGACTCAGCTCAGAGAGCTCTGAAGACCCCCACGTTCCAACCCCTGGGGCCTGAGGAACCCCAGTCCCAGACTCACAGAGATCCAGCCTAAAAAAGTTTACAAGGATCCCCAGACCCCAACTCCACAGACACCCAACCTCCTAGATGCCCTAACACCCATGAAGTCCAGCCTGAGAGAGACCCGCAGGATCCCCAGCCCAAGGAACCCCTAGACTCCAACCCCCTACAAGATCTTTAGGGGCTCAGGGCCTGCTCACCTTCCAGGTGGCCGCCTTGAGGTTGAGGGTGCGTCCGCGGCTGGTGAGGGTGCTCTTCATGCGCAAGGAGAAGCACCGTCCAGTGGGGGCCTCTGGTTTCTTCTTGGACAGGCCTGGGGAGGGCCACGGGTGGGAGGCAGGTCAGCAGGCAGTTTCAGGCAGGGCCCAGTTCCCTCCAGCACCCTGGCTGCTAAAGTCTCCCTAGCCTCATCCCCCAAATTGGGACCTGGAACCAGAGAGGGTCCCCTAAGGGTAGGATGTGCCCCTTTGGGACCCCTAGAGCAGGTCCTTGTCTCCTTGCATCCCCAGGGCAGGGCTGTGTCCCCCTTGTCACATTTCTCTCATTCCGGTGTTAGAGGAGGAGGGAATATGCTAAAGGAGGGGTGGATCCTCGATTTTCTCCTCTGTAAAGTGGGACAGACACCTCCAAGGAAACTCACTCTGTTGGGGGGTCAGGGCATCCTGAAGCTCCTCTTGGTCACAGGGATGAATGAAATCAAAGATACTGTGTCCGATGAGCTCCAGCTGCCAGGAAGGGGAGCGGAGTGGGTGTCGTGCGGGGAAAGTATGTTTACCAGGGCCTCTGGCCCATCCTCTACTTCCCATCCTCAGCTCAACCCTGCCCCAACTCAACAGCCTGGACTTCTCACTCATTTGTTCATTCATTCGCTGAGCAGCCATTTACTCAATACCTACTATTTGCCAAGCCCTCTTCTAAACTGTAAGGACACATCAGAGATCACACAGACAAATCCCTGCCCTGCAAAGCTTACTACTGGCTAGTAGGGAGAGACAGACAAAAACCAAACAACACAACAAAACAACATATAATAATAAAGTAATAAGTGACACGAAGAAAGCTGAAGCAGGGTAAGGTGATGAGATGATGAGATGCAATTTAGACACAGTGGTCTTGGGCAGGCTTTGTGAGGTGACGTGTTAAAAAATTGCTGAACAAAGCAAGGGAGGTGGCCTTGTGGCTCCCTGGAATAAGAGTGTTCCAGAAAGATGGGCAAGTGCAAAGGCCTTGAGATGAGACCCCATTCAACTCACGCCTGTTTACCAAGCTAAAGCCCCAACTCCTGAGTTCAGTCTAGGAAATGAGCCTGGTGCTGGGAGGAGGAGACACGGATGAAAGGCGACCCACATTGGCTCACAACATGAGCACGGCTGGCGATGGTGAATAGGGGGAAAACTGAGATCTCTCTCCTGGGACAGCACCTCTTGTAGCTGGAATGGGATCCTGGCTCCACCACTTCCTAGCTTTGGGACCTTGGGACATTCATTTCTCTGAGTCCAAGAGCTCACACTAATAAATTAGGAGTGGGGTAATAAGAAGAGAGGGAGAAGGAACAGATACCATCTATGGAGCCCATTAATGTGTAATAGAAAAAAGAATGGGAACTCTCTCATGGGGCTTGCTGTAAGGGTTCACTAAAATTGATCTTTAAAATTAGTTCTGGGCCGGCCCGTGGCTCACTCGGGAGAGTGTGGTGTTGATAACACCAAGGCCCCGGGTTCGGATCCCACGTGGGGATGGCCGGTTCACTCACTGGCTGAGCGTGGTGCTGACAACACCGAGTCAAGGGTTAAGATCCCCTTACCGGTCATCTTTTAAAAAAAAAAAATTAGTTCTGCTTCCTAAATGTCTCTTGTTTCTATCTTCCCCTCCCCATGGCCCTGCCCCTACTCCTTTTCTTCCATCTGAGATTGGCATCCACGCCTTGCTGATCTCCTAACCTCTAGTCTCCAACTCTATCTCCCTGTAGTACCAGAGGGATCTTTCTAAAATGTAAATCCGATTCTACCTCTTCCGGCATAACTTGTTCCCTCCTTAAAATCCTTCCATGGCTCCCCAGTGCCCTGGAGATAAACCTTCTAATTTGGCCCTACATCATCTAGCCCCTCCCAACCTCTCTAGTCTTTTCTTCCATTACAGTCTGCACCTAGCCAGGATACACTTCTTTATTTCCCCAAAGTGCTGTTTTATCTCACCTCCGGGCCTTTGCATGCTCTGTTCCCCTTGCAATGTACATTCCCAGTCTTCACTGGTCCCATCCATTCCTCATAGACCTCTGACTGGCTAAAGCTTTCAGGTTTCAGCTCAGATGTCCTTTCCTCCAGGAAGCCCTTGATTCCCCCCACGGCTGGGTCAGGTACACCCCCTCCCTCCCCCCAATTCCAGGCTCCCACAGCCCCCTAAGCTGTCCGATCCCAGCCCTAACTATTCTGAGTTTTCCTGTCTGGTGACATTCCTAGTTCCCCTCTGTACTAGAGTCCTATAAAGGCAGGGCTAAGACTGTCCCCCAGCATCACCAGCACAGGGCCAGGCACAGAGCAAGCAGCTCCTCTCACCTGACTGAGGCCCAGGTGTTTGCTGACATTCTCCGACAGGTAAGCCATGTCTCCCTCGGCGGTGAGCACCATGACGAAGCCCTCCAGGGCCTTCAGGTAGCAGGCATCCAGTGGTTCTCCCCCTGCTCCCACCTGGTTCCACTCCCCTGGTTCCCGGGGCAGGGAGGATGGGGGCATCTCTAGTCAGCCTTGGGCCGACCCTGGCTAGCCTCCCTCTGCCTTTCCTCACTCAGAGGAACTTACACGTACCCCCAGGTGAGTGACGACACACCCTAATAGCTTGGAGTTCCAAGGAAGAGGGCAGGGCCACCAAGCACTGGAATTGGGAGCAGAGCCTCCCAGGGGAACAGAATTCTAAGGCATTCTAAGGCAGAAGGGTTCTCCCAAGAGAATACAATTCTAAAGGGGTTGAAACTCCCAGGCGTCAAAATTCTAGCGGGCCAGGGTCTAGGTGGAGTCAGAATTGTAGGGGGGAGCCAAGCCTCTCAGGGTTCAGAATTCTTGGAGTGTAGGGTCTTCCAGATGGGCAGAATTCTAAAGAAGCAGGGACTCCAAGGGCACAGAATTCTAAGGGGGAAAGGCCTCCCAGAGAAGTAAAATTCTATGGGGCAGGGAAGTCTTAACGGGCAGAACCTGCCACAGGATGACTCTATTTCCCCTACAATAAAATCTTTTCAGGGTCCTGGGATTCCAAAGTGTGTGTGTGTGTGTGTGAGTGTGTGTGTGTGTAACAAAATTTCCTGCAGAGTGGAATTCCAACTGGAAATTCAATGGAATAGCTACTAAGGGAACAAGCCATAGAAGTAGGGTGGAGGGGAGGGGAACAGGCACTCTCAAGTAATTAAAAATTGGGGGGCGGAGCCTCCCAGGGGGTACTTACTATAAGGGAATGGAACATATCAGGGAGTCTCCTAGGGGACCAAATACTAAGAGTTTGAGGAGCCATAGGGAGTTAGCCGGCCTCACTTGGAGTTCTAAGGAGGCGGAGCTTCCCCAGAGTGACTTCCAAGGGGCGGGGCCTAACAGTGATAGACATGTGAAGGGGGCGGGACTTCCAAAAGAACTGGGCTCCGGCTGGCCTCGCCAAGGAAACGGATTACGGGAAGGTGAGGATGCGCCGGGAAGACGCGACCCGGGGGCGGGACCCTGTCGGGATAAGGCTTCCCGGAGGCGGGGCGTCCCCGGGATGTAGCGAACCGGGGGCGGGGCTCACCTGCGGCGCAGAGGCGGTGCATGCGCAAGTAGCTGATGGTGAGGCGCATGATGGAGGCCTTGTCCAGGTGGGCGCTGACGCCACGAGCGAAGGGCAGCGTGTGCGCCAGCTGGTACAGCACCTCGGTCTCCTGGCTGCGCCGGCTGCGGGCCGCGTCCCGGGACTTTTCCTTGCGCAGCTCCGTGCTTGACCTGCGAGCATGGGCAGCGTTCACTGGTGGCGTCCCCGGAAGCGAAAGAAGTGGACGGGACGAGCACGTGGGGCCCTGTCACAAGGGGTCTGGGCTCACAGAGGGCAGGGCTCCGGCTGTGCAGCCCTCGCTCTGTGGTCTCAGAGAGTTCCCGGAGCTTTCTGGGCCTGGGAGGGTTTCACTCTGGAGCCCCTCCTAGCCCAGGATTTTACCTGTCCCTGAGCCAGTCCATGCTGCCCTCCTGGCGCCTTACTCTGAGGCGTGCCTAGGGCCGCTCTGTCCCCTCCCTGACTTATCTGCAGTTTATTTCCTCCGCTAGGGACTCCTGGGGGACAGAGAGACCTCGTGCTGGGAGGGGACTGGCCAAGCTGGCCCGGGGCCAGAGGAAAGAGGGAGCATGAAGAAGATGCCTGCAGCCTTCCAGGCCCCCTGCCCTTTTCCCTTCTCAGCTGAGCTGAGTCCTCAGAATCTTGGAGCATAGATCTCAAAGACTAACGACCCACCAACAGGGGCCCTAAGAGGGGCAGGGTCCCACCAGGGTGACACAGCAAACCAACCCCCTGTTCTGTCCAGCAAACAGCTAACCACTCACCCCTGCACTTTAATCCACTTCAAATGCCTGCATTTTGCCTGTGGGGTTGGAGGTAGAAGAATGAGTATTGTTTTGTCAGGAATATCTGCCACTTAACCAGTTTTTACCATTATGTCAGTCTCTGTGCCATGCATGAAACTTACACTGACCCATTTAACTGTCAGACAACCCTAGAAGGAAGGTAATAACAGTATGCCCTTTGAACAGAGGAGGAAACTGAGGCACAGAGAGGTGCAGTGCTTGCCCATAAATAGTGAAACAAGGGTTTGAACACTGGTCTGCCTCGACTCTTAAATTTTCTGTCTCTATGGCCCTGAGTTTATGTCCAGGTTTTAGCACCTCCCTCTGTTCCTGCCACTGTCTTCAAATCCAAAGTCTCTCTTTTTTTTTTTTTAAAGATGACCGGTAAGGGGATCTTAACCCTTGACTTGGTGTTGTCAGCACCGCGCTCAACCAGTGAGCGAACCGGCCATCCCTATATAGGATCCGAACCCGTGGCCTTGGTGTTATCAGCACCGCACTCTCCCGCGTGAGCCACGGGCCGGCCCCTGTACTTCGTTTTTGAATAAAAAATTATAGGGTGTATTATATCTAGTATAGTATGATAGCCCCACCCCCACCTTATGCACGGTTTTGCTTTGTGAGGTTTCAGTTACCCACGGTCAACCGCAGCCCAAAAATATTACATAGAAAATTCTAGAAATAATTCATAAGTTTTAAATTGTGCGTCATTCTGAATAGCGTGATGAAATTTTGCACCATCTAACTCCATCCCTCCAGGGGCGTGAATCATCGCTTTGTCCAGCATGTCCACCTGGTATGTGCTACCTGCCCATTAGTCACTTAGGAGCTGTCTTGGTTTTTTTTTTTTTTTTTTTTTTTTAAAAAAAGATGACCAGTAAGGGGATCTCAACCCTTGGCTTGGTGTGGTCAGCACCATGCTCACCCAGTGAGCTAACTGACCATCCCTATATGGGATCCGAACCCGTGGCCTTGGTGTTATCAGCACTGCTCTCTCCCGAGTGAGCCACGGGCCGGCCCAAGCTGTGTTGGTTTTTAGATCGACTGGCAGGGTATCGCAGTGCTTGTGTTCAAGTAATCTTATTTTACTTAACAATGGCCCCAAAGCCACAAGAATACTGATGCCGGCATACTGCTATAATTGTTCTATTTTATTAGTTATTGTTGTTAATCTCTTACTGTGCCTACTTTATAAATTAAACTTTATCATAGGTATGTATGTACAGGAAAAAAATATAGTATATGTAGGGTCTAGTACTATTCATCATTTCAGGCATCCACTAGGGGTGTTGGAATATATCCTCCGAGGATAAGGGGGACTACTCTATATAGTATATAGTATATATGGTCTTATCTATGTTTATAATATTGATAAAACCATAATAAGCAGCTGTCATTTGCTAAGCATGTATGTGTCTAACATTGTGCTATGTATTCCGCCTGTGTGTACTCATTCTATTCTCAGGGGAGTCCTAGGAAGGAGGCATTTTTATTTTTATTTTTATTTTTTTATTTATTTATTTTTGCAGCTGGCCAGTACGGAGATCCAAACCCTTGACCTTGGTGTTATAACACCACACTCTAATCAAGTGAGCTAATGGGCCAGTCCGGAGAGGGAGGCATTTTAAACCTCCATTTTACAAAGAGGAAACTGAGGCTCTGAAAGGTAAAGTCTTTTGCCCAAGAAGTCACAAAGCCAGTAACTGGCAGGGTTGAGATTTGAAATCGGGAGGTGAGGTTCCAGAGCCTTCAGTTTTTTCTCTAATCCCCTCTTTGTGACCCAGCCAGAGAAGTAGATCCTCTAGGAAGGGAGACTGTCTCTTCCTAAATTCAGGGAGGGAGAGGCCACTTTTGAGATGCCCTCAAGCCCACCCCCAGGCACAAGACCTGCAGCACCACCCCCCAGGCAAGAGGAGAAGAGAAGAAGAGATTTTCCTGTCTGGCTACAGAGGGGAAAAAAAAAAGCCCTCAGTGCAATAGGGTGGGAGGCACAGAAAGGGGCAGGCTGGATGGAGGATTGGAGGGGGTAAGATGTCATCCCTCCTTTCCCTCCTGGCTGGAGGGGGCAAGGGCCTCAGTCCTGCCTACCGGAGAGGACATTCCGTTCTGTTCTGTTCCAGCCCTGTTTGTCTTCCTGCCTATAGAGTGGGGGTGGGCGGGCCTCACTGAGCTGGGGGCCCCTGGACAGAGGGAACAGGGAGTGGGAACAGGAATGGGGTGGGGCCAGCGCCCCCCCTCCCAGGCAGCTGGGCTCTGTAATCCTCTCTGTGGCAGAGCTTCTTCTTCCACAGAAGGAGCCAGCTGGTGGCTGCAGAGGGACCCTCCTCTCAGCTCCCAGCCTGTTCTCCGGATGTTCTAATGGGAAGTGTGGGCCCCCACTGGGTTTTGGCCTTTCTGGTTATACCGAGTGGGGGCTAGTTTCCCCGGTCCAGGGTTCCAATCCCAACTGCATTACTTATTAGCTGTGTGACTTTGGACAAGTTGCACAGCCACCCTGAGCATAGTAACAGCGCCTATCTCAAAGGGTTGTTTTGAAGATTCAATGAGTTAGGCTTGGGGCTTAGAAAACAGGGCCTGACATTTGGTAATTGCTATATAAAGGTTAAACTGATCATTCTCCTTTGTCCACATCAGGGAGGGAAGCCTCAGCCTCTAGGAGCCTCTTGGGCAATGGAGAAACACGTGGGCTTCGGTGGTAACCCCCTGGTGTGGCATGTATGTGCAATTACATACATGGCTTTTACACAGGCACCTTGGGAAGAGAACTAAATAGCGATAGTAATGATAGCTTTGGTGGATTGAGCACTTGTGGAGCTAGAGACCCCATTAAATCTTTATAGCAATCCTGTGGAGCAGGAAAAGTGATCTCCCTTTTGCAGAGGCAGAAACTGAGGCTTGGAGTGAGGGCATCCCCAGCCCAACTAACCCAGGTAGGTGGTAATCCCAGCGCCCTTCATCAGCGCTCGGCTATGCTTAACCACTTCTCAGTCAATCTGACCACATACCTGCTATTTCCTTCCCCATTTTCCAGATGAGAAAGCCGGCCCAGGGAGGTGATGAAATTTGCCTGAGTCCACACAGTCTTTCATAGCAGAGCCAGATTCAAGCCAAATCTGTCTACTTCCACCCAGAACTCTGACTAGATCTCAGTATATTGCACACCTATTAGGTGACCCTTGTCCCCCAGATCTGATCTGGGATGGGGTAGGGGAGGTATGACCCCCATTTCCCAGGATATTAAACTGAGGCACAGAGAGGCAGCACAAGGCCACACAGCCAAGAAGTGGGTGAGCTGGGATTTGAACCCTGACTTTGGGGCATATGCTCTTAAATGCCATGCCTTGGTGGGTGTGCCCCACCACCCAAAGGGCCCCTGCCCTGCCCCTCTTTTGCCTAGTGGCTTCAGTCCCTTCCCCCTGTCCCACTGCTGCTGCCTCTGGATCGCCCCAGCTGGCCCCATGCCCAGCCCTGGTCCAGCCCCTTGGCACTCTGCCTAGCTTGGGACGTGCAGCTGGAAGCTTGCCACCCGTCCTCTGTGTTCCAGCTGAGAACAGGGGCGGGGCCAGGGCCTGGAGGCCCCAGAGTGAGGCCTGGGAATGGGGGCTGGGGCCTGGCACCCTCCCAACCAGGAGAGAGAGAAGTCAACCTCTTCTCTGCCTGGAAGAACTTGCCACCCTCCAGGAAAGGCATGATGAAAGTAGGGAGAACCTGCCCCATGTTCGGGGCTGCTTCTGGGCTTCTCTCTTCTGACATGCAGCTGGGTATTGGGGGTCTTGCAAAAGGTGTAGGGAATTAGGGACCAGGGGCTTAGGTTGTATCTGGGCAGGGACCCCTCTTGGCACTGCCTAAAGGTGGCCTAAGAGTCCAGAGGCAGGGTTTGGTTTTGACAAGAGACTTGGGATGGGGGTCGGGGGGAATTTCTGACCCTGACTCTACTCATCCTAAGGACATGATAATCAGGTGGGGTGCTGGTCTGCAAAGTCCTATCTTCTCTGGAAACCCTCAACCTCGGGTGGGCACTCAGGGCAGTGTGCCCATTAGGGACTTCCCAAGAATATCCCTGTCCAAGGAGGATGGCAGCAAGCCTGAGCTGGAAGAAGGGAAGGGGCAAGGGGGTGTGGGGGGCCCACTCACCATAACCCAGTACCCCTTTGGATGAAGTGTCATCCTGGGGACACAGGGGGGGACAGAGCGTGGCCAGGATCCAGGTGTGAGTTATGAGTGGGTGGCATGCAGTGGCAGATGACACCACGGGAAAGGGCTGGCCTTGGGTGGGGAGGGGAGAGTACCCCAGCTCAGCCAAGGGGCCCCCACCCAGCCAGGAGGGGGTGCTGGGAAAGGCAGGGTCCGGGCTGGCCTAGAAGGGATGGAAGGAGTTCCCTCACCAGACCAGAGCCAGGGACTGGAATAGAATGGGAAGGGGGGTGGTGTGAACCTGGCAGGGAGGGGTGTAAAAAACATGGGGGTGTGGACAGTCCAATAAGACCTGTGTGCAAAGCCAGGGAGGAGGGAAGGGTGTGAGGCTTGCTGGATGCCTCAGACTGAACAGGAAAAACTAAGGACCTGGGACATTTTCCAGGGTCCCATGAGAACATGGCCAAATAGGACCCCTTGGCTGTGGTCCCAGAGCACAGGTTCCCCTCTGCCCCAGTAGATCTGCACCTGCTGGAACCTGAACACAGAAACCCACCTCCTGCCCAGGATGACCCCAGCTGAACACTGTGGCAGGCGGCACTCCCATCACGGTTCCCAGGGTCTCACACTGAATCAGGCACAGAATCTCCCATGGGGTCTCCCTCAAATAAGGCTTGGGTGGGACCCCCCTGTTCCTCAGTAACAGGGACTGGGTGGGGGTGGAGGAGTGAGATAAAGGGCCAGACTTTGGAAAGTGGGTCAAGCTTGTTTCCATGTTATTTAAGGGGGTGACCCTAGCTTCTAAAAAGACACAAAGAGGCCCCTGGGAAGGGGCCCAGGCAGCTTCTGAAAGGGGACCCCCTCTGTCCATTTCTAGGAAAACCCAAGGTTTGGGAGAGGGTGTCAGAAAGGGTCCAATCAAAGAGGATGTCTCTTCTCTTGAGCTCAGGAGTTGAATCCCCTTCCAAGGGACTCCCTATATCTGGAAAGGCTTAATTTGGGGGTACTCCATATCTCCTAGAATCCCAGGGATCTGATGAACAACTTCACTCTGCGGGTTCAGAGGCCAGAGGGATCAAGATAGGGAGGGAGAATACCAGGGGACCGGTCAAATGCAACCACCCCCAGTTCCGTAGGGACCCCGAGTTTCACCCGCAACCAGGAGGGGAAGCGCACCCGGGGTAGCAGGAAATCGGAGACCACGACCCCGAAGCCACTCCTGGCGAGAGGGGCGGGGCAGCCTGGGACGTGGGGATCTCTAATCCTGCAGCCTGGAGGGTGCGGCGGGGACGTGCCTCCAACCTCACACCCTAGGGCGTCCTTGGCTGTGACGCGTACCCCGCCACCCAGCCCAGGGGTCTCCAGGAGAGCCCCTCCAGTTCCCATAATTCCTGTCCCGAACCCCAGTACCTTGCGCGCGGCAGCCCCAGCGCCATGGCTCGCCCGTCGCCGCTCCCGAGCCCTTGGAGGTCCCCTGTCGCCTCCCCTGAACCTACTAGCCCCTTCCCCAGCTCCTCCCACCCCCGCGTCGTTGGCTGCACCGCGCCCGGCTCGCGGCTGTGGTTGGGGGACGGGTCTGTCACTCTCGAGAAGGAGGCAGAACCAGAGGCGAAGACTTGGCAAGCCGAGAGGAGTTGGGGGACACGGTGGAACACGCCCCCAGACACGCCCCTCGCGCGGACCTCCCCAGCGGTGTCGCCCGCGCCGTCAGCGGGCCGCGCCTTCCCCGTCCCAGCCCCTGAACGCCAAAACTCTTCGGAACTCACTCAGTGCACTCCGTTCCCTACACCCCCGTCTTCACCCTCTAACCCCCACCGGTCTCACCCCTCCATTGCCTACCCCCAGTTGGGCCCCTCCGACCGCCAGTCACACCCGTCGAGTCCCCCAACCCCTGCTTTCTCAGTTCCCGAGCCCTGCCTCCTCTATCCCCTCCTCTTTATCCACTGAGTTCCCCACTTCCCCTCTTCACCCCCCAACTCCCAACCCCACCCGCTTCCACAATATCTAGCCCTCCGGATCCCATAGTTCCCTCTCCGTCCCCAGCAGCTCCCTTCTGACTCCGTCCAGGTACCCCCACCTTGCCCCCATTCTTCAGTCTGGCACCCTCTGGACCCCAGGCCTACCTCCCTCACCCCCCTCTTCTTCACCCTGACCCCTTGGCCTCTCTAACTCCCTGTTCAGGTTCCCACTGATGAATAATTAAGCTTATGTCAAGTAAATATGTTTTAACTCAATCATGCTCACTTTGAAAAAGAACAGAGAGTGGGCTGGCCGGTTAGCTCAGTTGGCCAGAGCATGGTGCTGACAACACCAAGGTCTAGGATTCAATCCCTGTACCGGCCAGCTGCCAAAGAAAGGGAAGGAGAAATGGTATCTTCCCACCAGTCAAGCAAGAAGGGAGAGGTGCAAACTCACCAAGGAGAGGCGAAAGCATTACTACTGGATAAGGAAGGATTACAGTGGGACGGGGGTGGGGGCACATGCTAACGGACACCGTGGAGGATGAATATTCTGGATGCAGGGAAGAGGATACTGTAGCAAAAGTCTGTAGCAGGAGTGGCCTTGCTAGTCCTTGAACTTACCAGGCAAGTCCCACCTCAGGGCCTTTGCAGTTGCTGTTCCCTCTTCCCTCAGAAATCCACATGGCTCCCCACCCCACCACTTGGTTTTCTTTTGGGGAACCACTTCTATCCTTCTCAGTCTATGTAATTTGAATAGGGCTACCTGTACCCCTGCACTCCACAACTCTGGAGATGAACATAGGATCCAGATCTAGCCAGGGAAAGAGACTATTAGTTTAGTCTCTTAAAAAGTGATTGGTTCAGGCCAGGCATGTGACCTAACCTAGCCCAGTGAGAACCAACCCTAAGACATTTGCTACAGCTGTCAGGAAAGAGATTTTCTTTTTCTGCTGGAATTGCCAAGCTGGAGCAATGGGACTCACACTGCCATGAAGTGAGAAAAAGCGTTATGAGAGGAAGGTCAATACAGAGGAAAGCAGAAATGAAAGACAGTGAAAGGCAGTCTTGCCAGCAGCACGTGGGTGCCTGGGTCCAGCAATACCTGAACTCCGATTTAATACCCAGACTTTCACATAAACCACTGTGGTTGTTTTGGTTGTTGCTACTGTTACTAAATATTGGCTCATTCATTTACTTTATGCTTAGATTAGTTTGAGTGGATTGCAGCTGCTTACACCTAAAAGAATCTTGATAAACAGAGAAATTACCTCTCAATCCTCAGTGTGGAGGCATGTGGGTGTGAGAAAATGAGAGGCCTGAATGAGAAAGGGCTGCAGGGGAAGCAGTGTTCTTAAGACTGATCAGGGTTTAGGTAAGAACATGAAGCAGAAGAAATGTTCAAGGAAGAAACTGAGGAGGGGACGTGGTTGTTAAGCAGGTGATGAGAGTTCCAGAGGGCATGTTGGAAGAGTTTGGAGAAGGAGAGTGGAGAGTTGATTCAGTGGAAAGGAAGTACTCACTGATATTGGGATGAGGCAGTCAGAGCAGATCGCCAATCTGAGGACTTGCAGTGTCCGGGGAAAACTGGCATTTGACCTAGATCAGCATTAAGCTTCACTTAGAGGTTCCCGGCAGCTAGGGCAATAAGGGAAATGTGTTTGTGAAATGGTTTTCAATTTTCGCTAAAAGGATGTGTTCTTGTTTGCCTGGAGAGACAAGTTTTGTTCCTAGAAGTTTAGGGGGAATGTAAGGGCTTTTAATTTTAAAATGTAGAGTGGTCTGAGCTGCCAGGGACTGTGGGAGCTCTGTTGAGGCACCTCACCTGCTTGTGGGGTTGGCAAGAAGGTTTCCTGAGGAGACATCTGAATGGTGACTTGAAGGCTGAATTAGAGTGAGGCAGGTAAAGAGAGGGCTAGGGAAAAGTGTTGTGGGCACAGGGAAGAGAATACAACAGCTTGGAGGCAGAAGAGGACATGGCACATTGAGGGGACTGACAAGTAGACTGTGGTTCAGCCTGGAGTGTAAAGAGAGCAGGTGGGAGGTGATGGGGGAACAGTGGATGGGGTGACATAAAACCAAGACTGAAAGTCATTAAAGAAGCTCGGGCACTCTCCAGGGAGCACCGGGGAGCCAAGGAAGAGTTTTGAGCAGGACAGGAACACAGTATGTGCCTTATAAAGATTCCTCTGGAAGCCATGTAGAGAGTGAATGAGAGGGGGTCAGACCATAGGCCAAAGAACAAGAAGGAGGCTGGGGCGCAGACCTGGATGTAAAGTGGAGAGGCCGGGGCCAGGGCAGGGGCCAAAGGGCTGAAGGAAAGAGGACGGATTGAAGAGATATTGAGGCTTATCAAGGTAGAAAGGATAAATGAACTGTAGTATGCCCATACGATAAATATTACTCAGGAAGAAAAAGGAATGAACCAAGGCCGGCCCGTGGCTCACTCGGGAGAGTGTGGTGCTGATAACACCAAGGCCACGGG
>NW_007733391.1:12262-13489 GCF_000696425.1 Galeopterus variegatus | reverse complement strand
CCCTTACCGGTCATCTTTTAAAAAAAAAAAGGAATGAACCGTTGACACACATACAACATGAATGGATCTCAAAAACATTATGATGAACAAAAGAAGCCAGACACAAAAAAGATTATGTGATTTTATTTAAATGAAGTTCCAGAACAAGCAAGTATGGTAAGAAAAAAATCAGGGGAGAGGGGTTCTTTATCTTCATAGGGGTTTGGGTTACAAAGATATATGCATTTGTCAAAACTCAGTGAATGGCACTCTTAAGACTTGTGCATCTTGTATGTAAATTTTCCCTCAAAATAGAAAATAAAGAATGGTAAACAAATGCCGATGGACATACTGAAGGACTTAGGGGACGGTGTACTAATGTCTGTAACTTTCATTTAAGTGCATCAAAAAATAAGCTGGAGATGGATGGATAGAGGGATGGATAAATGAATTTAAATATGATAAAGCAAATAAAGCAAAATGTTAATGGTAGGATCTAGGTGATTGGTATAAGGATATCTGTTGTAAAATCTTTAACTTTTCTCTATATTTGGAAATGCTCATAATAAAATTTTGTGGTTTTTTAAAAATTTTTATTTTTTCGATATACAATGTAGTTGATTATTGTGGCCAGTTACCAAAACCTCCCTCCCTCCTCATAATAAAATTTTGGAAGAAACAAGAAATGTTTAGGAGGCAAGAGGGACATGGTTTGGAAAGTGATTGATTGATTATTTGGTTGTGGGGATAAGAAAGAGGTTTTTTAAAAAAAGTTTGCTCTGCCTTGGGCAAATGGAAGCCTTCATGTTTTCAATGTATGTTGGGGTCTTTTCCTGTCTTTCTCCTCTTTCCTCTCCCCTGGATCTATTTATCCAACAATAAGCCCACCCATTAATCCATTCATTCATTCGATTTATCCAACAAATATTCACAGAATGGCAAACATATGTGCAGCACTGTTGTGGGCACTGGGGATACAGTAGAGAACAAGACAGATGTAGATCCCTCACCTGGCCTCCTGAAACTTACACTCTAGTTGGGCAGACAGATTATATACAAGAAACGTAAGTACATTAGATTGTGGCATCTGGTCAAGATGGCGAAATAGACGGTCCCTAGCATCACTCTCTCCCACAAATCAACCAATTTACAACTATTAAAAAGCAATGAGAGCCAAGCTGGGGCCTCTAGAGCTCAGGGGCAGAGAAGGAAAGACCTACAGAGTGCATGAAGGTAGGAGAAGCCACG
>NW_007733391.1:10093-11079 GCF_000696425.1 Galeopterus variegatus | reverse complement strand
AGCCAGAAGTACCTATAAAGTCAACCATTAAAACCCGAGCTGCACAAAAAGCCTTCCCCAGGGAATCAGCAGCAAAACAACTTAGCTCAACCACAGAGCTCAAGTACTGGTCTCCTCAGGAAGTTCCCCCATTTTAGAAGTAAGCAAAAGACAAATTAGTTCCAGTTCAGAGTTTAAGTGGTAGGAACAGCAAATAATCTAACACAGAACTGGAAAAACAAAATACGCACAGACCAGAGACAAAGTTTGATATTAACTTAAAGGTCTCACATCACCAAAGAAGACCTATAAAACCTAGAAGGACCAGAAGTCCCCTGGGCTACTAAGCCAGGGAGGGGAGAGGGCTGGGGCCTCAGCCATGCCCCCCAATATCTGCAACCAGTCCCAAGTGTGGAGGGCCAAGGGCCTCAGTGATGCCCCGCTGACACCCGCACACCCACAACCAGCCAGCAACAACCACCTAGCTGCCACAGGAAGCGCCCCAGGCTCTCCCCAGCTGGGGCAGTGGGGGGACCCAAGGGCTTTGGCCACACCCCTCTGACATCTGCACCCAGCTCAGTAATGACTGGGCCACTGCTGGAAGCCACCTGGTCTCCCATGCAGGAATGAAGGGCGGTACCACAGGCTTCAACTCCACCCCTCCTCCTTCCTTCTTCTCCCACCCTATTTTCTGCCTCTTTCCCTTCCCCCCTCCCCCCAGCTGCTCCACAACATCATAGAATTTTTTTTTTTAATTAATAAATAAACTTAAAAAGAAAAAAAGATTGTGGTAAGTCCTATGGAGAAATGTAACCCAATGGGGATGGATAGTGATTTGCAGGGGGTGGGAAGGGGGTCTGTAATTTTAAATGGTGTGGACGTGAAGGGCTGAATGAAAAAGTGACATTTGAGCAAAGACCTGAAGGTGAGGTGGGGAGCCATGTAGGTTTCTGGGGGACGAGCGTTGTAAGCTGCTAACAGCAAGCCCGAAGGCCCTGAGCTGGGAC
>NW_007733391.1:6180-9806 GCF_000696425.1 Galeopterus variegatus | reverse complement strand
TCCTATGGAGAAATGTAACCCAATGGGGATGGATAGTGATTTGCAGGGGGTGGGAAGGGGGTCTGTAATTTTAAATGGTGTGGACGTGAAGGGCTGAATGAAAAAGTGACATTTGAGCAAAGACCTGAAGGTGAGGTGGGGAGCCATGTAAGTTTCTGGGGGACGAGCGTTGTAAGCTGCTAACAGCAAGCCCGAAGGCCCTGAGCTGGGACTTGCCTAGTATGTTCAAGGATCTGCAAGGAGGCCAGTGTGGCTAAAGCAAAGGGATGCACGGGGAGAGCAGGAGATGAGGTCAGCGAGGCGATGTTGAGGGGGACAGTGGTGTGAGTACACCCTGCAGAAAGGGTCTTCCAGGTTATGTGTGAACTTCGGCTTTCACTCTGAGGCAGATGGGAGCATGGGAGACTTTTGAGCAGGGAAGTCACATCTGAGTTGCGATGTTGAGGGGGACAGTGGTGTGAGTACACCCTGCAGAAAGGGTCTTCCAGGTTATGTGTGAACTTCGGCTTTCACTCTGAGGCAGATGGGAGCATGGGAGACTTGAGCAGGGAAGTCACATCTGAGTTAGGTTTGAATGAAAAGTCAAGTCCTCCTCCTCCTCAGCTTGGGAAGAACTGAAGTTCTCTAGTGTACGAAACAAACCACCCCAATAAGAAGATTTGCTTTGCTCATGAATCTGCAATCGGGGCAGGGCTTAGCAGGAACAGCTCATCTTTGCTACTCTTAGCCTCCACTGGGGCAGCTTCAGGGCTGTGGCATGGAATGATCTGAAGCTTCTGCCCAGCTTCAAGGAGAGGGAAATAGACCATGCCTCTTGATGGGGGTCAGGAGAGCGGGGCGGGGAAAGCTTCCACAAGGAAGAGCACATGAGACCTGAAGTATTACTATGGCCATTTTGGGGAAATGTCATCTGCCACACTCTTCATAGGAGAATATCTTGGAGTTCTGCATGTGAGCTGCATCAAGTTGCTGGAGTTACAGGCTCTTATCGTAGAGGACTGGGGAAGAAATGCTTGTCTTACCGACAGGGAAAGAGGGTTCAGCAACGAAAACCCAGAGCTGCGCACACACCCAATCCTAATAAGTCAGTGTCTCTGGCCACTACCTCCTGAACTTCTGTCAGACATGCTCACCTCTGTATGATTCACCCTCTGTAGCTGTGTCCCCACAAAACTCCCTGAGGCTTGAATTGTGTCCCCAGTTTTATGTATTAGAAACTTGGCCCCCACTGTGACTGTCAAGAGGGTGGGATGTCCTATTATGGTAATTGAAAGGTGGAGCCTTAAAGAGGTGATTGGATTGCAGGACTGTGCAGTAGTGCATGGATTAAAAATGGTGATCAGGGGTGTGGCCCTGAGCGCTTTAAAAGAAGAGGAGAGTCTGTCTTGCTCTTTCTCTGCTCTCTCTGCTTCCACCGTCTTGCAATGTGAGATCCCTGGGTCACTGTCACCACCACTAGACGGACTTTGGACTTCCCAGCCTCAGAAACTGTAAGCAATAAGTGTCGTTTTCTTTATAAATCACCCAGTTTCAGGTATTTTGTTACGAGCAACATAAACGGACTAACACACCCTCCCTACTGCCCAAAGCTGGGAGACATTGCTCCTAACCTCTTCACAGCTACCTCTTGGGATCCGATTTTATCTTCACTCCTCCTTTGCCCAGCGCTGACTCTGTAAGGTGGGTTTAGAAAGACCAGCTGCTATCTCTGGAACACTGCCAGGGGCAGAAAATCCCTCCAACTCAAGCCAAGGCCAACCTGGCATCAGCTGATGGGTATGAACAGCTCAAGCCTTAAGCGTCATTCACAGATTCGGTGCCAAGTGCTGTACCCTGTGCACTCCTGCTCTTACTGGAATGTCACAACGGCCCATTAAGCGGGCTCCATTGTTTTCTTATAGTGTCGTGGTTAGGATCCAGAGCTCTGGAGCCAGCCTGCCTGAGTTCAAATACTGGCTTTACCATTTACCAGCTGTGACCTTGGGCAAGTTACTTACCCACTCTGTGACTCAGAGAATCATTTCCGAAAAATGCAGTGGATATAAAAAATATGCCCTGTGGTAGATTAGATTATTGTTTTCAAATCTTCACTCCCTCCTTGTTATGGAATTAGACGTCCGTGACTTTACTCTGTGATAGTATAGGACCTGTTGAGTGTGTCAAATACATTCCCCAGCCTACTGACATTGGACTTCGTCATATGACTTTCTTTGGCCAATAGGACGTGAGGCAACCAAGCTGAAATGTCTCCCGTTGGAAGGAAACAACACCTATGAAGTATTTTTGCCAAAATAGTTAAACCTGACTGTGATTAAGCTTCCAGATATAACTACTGGTTTACAGAAAAGACAGTGGACAGAAGAATATGTTAAACAACACCATGAGAAAGCAATCAACTGGGCCGGCCCAGTGGCGCACTGCTACAGTGCGCCGCTTGGGAGTGCGGCGGCGCTCCCGCCGAGGCTTTGGATCCCACATACAGACCGGCTGCTCACTGGCTGAGCGAGGTGCGGTCACAACACCGAGGGTTGCGATCCCGTTGCCGGTCCTGGTCCAGTACGGGCGCGACACTGAGGGTTGCGATCCGTTGCCGGTCATGAAAAAAGACAAAAAGGAAAAAAAAAAAAAAGAAAGCAATCAACCAAGTGCAGATTGCAGTGAACTCTAAAGCAGTGCTGCCCAGTAGAACTTTCTATGATAATGGAAATGTTCTGTAACTGAACTGTCCAATGCGGTAGGCACTGGCCACACGTGGCTATTGAGCGCTTGAGATGTGGTGAGTGTGACTGAGGAACTGAATTTTTTATTCTTATTTTTTTGGTGACCCTTTTTTTTTCTTTTGAGGTGAAATTCACGCAACAAAGACTTAACCATTTTAAAGTGTACAATTTGGTGACATTTAGTCCATTCACAATGTTGTGAAACCATCACTTCTATCTAGTTCCAAGGCACTTTCATCACCTCCAGAAGAAACCCACACCTATTAAGCAGTCACCCCCCATCTCCATGCCCAATACCTGGCAGCCACCAATTTGCTTTCTGTCTCTATGGAGTTAGACATTCTAGATATTTTATGCAAATGAAATCTTACAATATGTGGCCTTTTGTGTCTAGCTTCTTTCACTTAACATAATGTTTTTAAGGTTCATCCATGTTGTAGCATGTATCAGGACTTAACTCCTTTTTATGGCTGAATAATACTCCGTTGTATAGAGCTACCTCATTTTTTTATCTGATTATCAGCTGATGAACATCTGGGTTGTTTCTTTCAGATATTGTGAACAATGTGACTATGAACATTCCTGTACAAGTATTTGTTTGAGGACCTGTTTTCAATTCTTTTTTTTTTACTACATTCTTTGTCCATTCCTCAAAGACATTTTTTTTCTTTTTTCTTTTTCTTTTTTTAATTTTATTTTGTCGATATACAATGTGGTTGATTATTGTGGCCCATTACCGAAACCTCCCTCCACCCTCCCACCCAACAATGTCCTTTGTGTTTGCTTGTCGTATCAACTTCAAGGAATTGTAGTTGTTATGTTTTCTCCCCTCCCCCCCAGTTTTTTTTTTGTGTGTGTGTGTGTATGTGTGAATTTATTTATTTATTTTTAGCTCCCACCAATAAG
>NW_007733391.1:3191-4930 GCF_000696425.1 Galeopterus variegatus | reverse complement strand
AGTGCGGTGCTGATAACACCAAGGCCACAGGTTCAGATCCTATATAGGGATGGCCGGTTAGTTCACTTGACTAAGTGTGGTGCTGTTTTCAATTCTTTTGGGTATGTGATTAGAGGTAGAATTGCTGGGTCATATGGTAATTCTACATTTAACTTTTTGAGGAACCACCAAACTGTTTTCCCCAACAGCTGTACATTGCCGGCAGCAATGTATGAGGGTTCTAATTTCTCATGTCCTCATCACAGACTATAGGACTATACATCTGTATTAGTCCGTTTCTGTTGCTTATAACAAAATACCTGGAACTGGGTAATTTGTAAGAAAATGAAATTTATTGCTTACAGTGTCTGAGGCTGAGAAGTCCAAAGTCCAGCAAACACATCTAGTAGGGGTTTTCTTGGTGGTGGCTTTACAGAGATGCAGGGGTCTCACATGGCAGGATATGGTGGAGCAGAGAAAGAGTCTTACATGCTCTCCTTTTTTTTAAAAAAAAAAAAAGATGACCGGTAAGGGGATCTTAACCCTTGACTTGGTGTTGTCAGCACCACACTCAGCCAGTGAGTGAACCACATGCTCTCCTTTTAAAGCCCTCAGAACCACGCCCCTGACCACCATTATTAATCCGTTCACGAGGCACAGTCCTACAGTCCAATCACCTCTTCAAGGCCTCACCTTTCAATCACCATAATAGGACTTCCCATCCTCTTAACAGTCACAGTGGGGATTAAGTTTTGGGGGGACATGCAACCCAATACATGTCCACAAGTTCAAAACTATTTTCATGGTAATACTCAGATGTTGTTTGATTTGCTGCTCTTCCCAGTGTACGGTGAAGTTTTCCAGAGGTTATGTGATATGTGATGGCGTCATCACTCTCCTATTAGCATGTAAAGAATTTATTCTTTTTCTTTCTTCTTTTTTTTTTTTTTTTTGCATGGCTGTCAGGTGAGGGGATATAAACCCACAACCTTGTGTTATAAGGTTGCACTCTAACCAACCGAGCTAACCCGACCAGGCCTCTATTATTGTTATTTTTAAATGAGTAAATAAATCTTCAAAAATTTTCTCACTTTAAACTTCAGTAAGGTGCATACTGACAGGTATCCGCGCAGTGGTGTGCTGGTGCCAGCTCCTACGGCCGGGGAGAGCCAGTTGTTACTTTCTCAGGATCATGTGAGCCAGTTGTTCAACCTCTGATCGCTGGAAATGAGCCCTGGTGACAGTATTGACGTCACAGGAATCGGCAAGCGCTGTGTGAAGGGTTTGTCTTCCTCTCCTGCGAGCCGTTTTATCAGCACAGTGTTGTGTACAACCCACGTAACCAAAAGCTCTTTGGAGGTCCTCAATTTTTAAGAGTATAAAGGAGTTCCGAGACTCAATCATTTGAAAACCACTGGTCGATGTCAGCTAAAAAGCTGCCAATTCAGCCTAATCAGTATTAAAAAAAAAAAAAAAAAATCAGGCAAGCCTTAACCAAGCCCGATGCGCCCTCTGGGGGTAGAAGTTAAGATGACTCTGACGATACACACACACACACACACACACACACACACACCTAAAAAGATGTGTGCACGTGTATGCACGTGTGTGCATTTGCTTATGAATAAGTAGTGGCATACATATAAAGGTCACATTGGCTACGTAGTTTTAGTGGCTTGATTTTACGTATTAATATTTCCAATTCATTGAAAGACTATGTGCCAGGAACTGTTATGAACATTCCTTTTTTTTTTTTTTTT
>NW_007733391.1:0-2909 GCF_000696425.1 Galeopterus variegatus | reverse complement strand
AAAAAAAAAAAAAAAAGAAATCAGGCAAGCCTTAACCAAGCCCGATGTGCCCTCTGGTGGTAGAAGTTAAGATGACTCTGACGATACACACACACACACCTAAAAAGATGTGTGCACGTGTGTGCACGTGTGTGCATTTGCTCGTGAATAAGTAGCGGCATACATATAAAGGTCACATTGGCTACGTAGTTTTAGTGGCTTGATTTTACGTATTAATATTTCCAATTCATTGGAAGATTATGTGCCAGGAACTGTTATGAACATTTCAGTTCATAAAATTTAATCTTAATATTTACCTCACAGGATAGATGCTATCTCACTTTTGTTTCCTGAGCCATTTGATAGTAAGCGGCCAACATAATGCCCCATAATCTCACCTTTGAATATATATTTTTTTAATTTTATTTTGTCGATATACAATGTGGTTGATTATTGTGGCCCATCACCGAAACCTCCCTCCCTCTTCCCTCTCCCCCCTCCCACCCAACAATGTCCTTTCTGTTTGTTTGTCGTATCAACCTCAATCACCTTTGAATATTTTTACGTGTAATTCTTACAAACAAGGACACTCTCCTAACATAGCCAAATCCAAGATCAGGAAATGGACAGGATACTTTACCAGTATCTAATCCTCAGATCCCATTCGGGGTTCACCAGTTGTCCCCAAATCATTCTTTATAAAACAAGGCCCCATTCAGAGCCACACATGACATTTAGTTGTCTAAATATGCTTTGGCTTTCAGGGTCTTCACGCTCTTAAAGATTACCAGCCAATTATTTTGCAGAACATTCCTTAATTGGGTTTGTCTGATGTGTTCTCATGATTAGCTTCAGGATATGCATCTCAGGCAGGAACCTCACAGAAGTGATTGTGGGTTTTTCTCATCGCATCGTTTCAGATGATACACGATTATGTTTTGTCTTTACTCATGATATTGACTTTAATAACTTAAGATGGTGCCTACCAGGCTTCTCCTCTGTCAAGTGACTCTTTTTCCCTTTGCATTAATAAGTGTTTGGTGGAGAGATACTTTGACACTTGTAAACATTCCTTTTCTCTTCAAAGTTTATAGTGTCTGCCAATGTTTCTTGGCTGAACTAATTATTACTATGAAAGTTGCCAAAAGAAAATTTTCTCATTGTCTCTCCTACATTCTACTGTAAAGGAAATATTCCTCTTTCATTTATTTTTTCATTCATTTATTTATATCATTATGAACCCCTGGATTTTTATTGCATTCATTGGGTTATAATCTATTAATGTCATTATTTTGATTCTCAAATTATCCAAGATTTTGTGAGTGGGAGCCCCTTCAAGCTGGCTCTAATATCCTTTTTTTAAAAAGAGCCTTTTTTTTCTTTGAGCAGATTTATGTTCACAGAAAAATTGAGCAGAAATTACAGAGTTCCCATCTAGCTGCGCCTCCTACACATGCACAGCCTCCCCCAGACTGGTGCATTTGTTATAATATATAAAGCTTCATTGATCCGTCATTGTCACCTAAAGATTACTGTTTACTTTAGGGTTCACTCTTGGCGGTGTACATTTTATGCATTTACAAATGTATCATGATATGCATCCTCTATTACAGTATTACACAGAATAGTTTCACTGCCCTACCGATCCCCTGTGCTCTACCTACTCACCCTTCCCTTTCCCCGACCCCTGGCAGTCACTGACCCTTTCACCATTTTCATAGTTTTGCCTTTTCCAGAATGTCATATGATTGGAATCACAGAGCATGTAGCCTTTTCAGACTGGCTTCTTTCACTTAGTCATATGCATTTAAGTTTTCTCTGCATCATTCCGTGGCTTGATAGCTCATTTCTTTTTAGTGCTGAATAATATTCCATTGTCCAGATGTACCATAGTTTATTTATCCACCCATCTACTGAAGGACATCTAGGTTGCTTCCATGTTTTGGCAATTATGAATAAGGCTGCTATAAACATTTGTGTGCAGGTATCTGTGTAGACGTAAGTCTTCAGTCATTTGGATTAAATATCAAGGAGTGTAATTGCTGGATTGTATGATAAGAGTATGTTTAGTTTTGTAAGAAACCGCCAAACTCTCTTCCAGAGTGGCTGTGCTGTTTTGCTTTCCCACCTGCTATCAATGAGCGTGCCTGTCACTCCACGTCCTCGTCAGCATTTGGTGTTCTCAGTGTTTTGGATTTTGGCCATTCTAATAGGTGAGTAGTGGTATCTCATCATTTTAATCTGAATTTCCCTAATGACATATGATATGAAACCTCTTTTCATAGGCTTATTTTCCATCCGCGTATCTTCTTTGGTGAGGCGTCTGTTCAGGTCTTTTGCCCCTTTTAAAAAGTTGGGTTGTTTGTTTTCTCGTTGAGTTTTAAGAGTGATTTGTGTATTTTGCGTAACAGTCCTTTATTGGATGTGTCTTTTGCAAATGCTTTCTCTTAGCCTCTGGCTTGTCTTCTCGTTCTCTTAATCCTGTGTCCTTCTGACATGTGCCCATCATTCTTCGTTCACTTCCTCACTTTCTGGCACAAGATGTTTCAGGCTCATTCTATACTTTCCCTGTCTCAGCCCCAAGATTAGTCATTTCTCCAGGAAGCCCTGGTTCCTTTCCACAGGGAATGCTACTTGAAGTCAAGGTCTGGGCAGTAGGTGTCCTCATGACTACTGAGGTCTGTCTGTCCCAGGCCCTTTCAGTGGACAGACCTAGAGAAAATGTACAATACAGCCACATATTCACTTTTATATTTATTTATGTATCTATCTCTATATATCGAAAACCATGAGTTCACTCCACCACCTCCAAATTCAACTCAACACCACTGGGCTCATTTGGGCTTTGTCCCTTTTTGTATTTTTTCTTTTCCTTTAAATTTGTATTTTGTCAATATACAATGTGGTTGATTATTGTGGCCCATCACCGA